>NW_019732857.1:2000120-2000579 GCF_002891405.2 Cryptotermes secundus | reverse complement strand
ACTGTAGACTGAGATAGGAAAGCTTATAAGTAACACCTCAAATAGGTTCTGAACATGAAATTCAGCTAAGGATTAGTATGTGTTGTGGATTATCAGAATATTTTAAAGGGGCTGAAATTCCTGTTCTGATTGTTTGGGTGTATTGAGGACAACAGTAAAGAGCCAAGGTCATGTCAGTCCACAGGAGAGGAATACAATTGGTATCTTGGTAGAATAAATGGAAGGATCTGTTGGGGATACAAACAGAATATTTACATGGATGTTGGGAGAAATGGATCCAATGGGGTGGGGTGTGGACAGGATTCTTTTATTAGAGTGAGAGACCATTTGGTACTTTAGCTAGTTGTAGTTTATTGTAGCCATCCTAGACGATGGTGATTGTGGAACAAAGATTGGCAGGTGAAATCAAGGTACTTGGAGAAAATCTGTCCAAGTGCCACATTGTGTCCACCACAAATC
>NW_019732857.1:1978525-1997010 GCF_002891405.2 Cryptotermes secundus | reverse complement strand
AAAAAAAAAAAACTTCCCTCGCCCCGGTCCCTCCCTCTATCTCTCCTTCTTCCTTTACCCTATCTCCTGACGTCTTTCCATTTTCTTTTTCACAAAAATCCTACTGGTTTTGAACCAGGGACCGTCTGAACACTAAGCTGATGTCTTACCCCTAGACCACCAGCACCGATGAAATTTATTTTCTTTAATCTTCCTCTTAAGCTACATCTTCGGATATAATTCCAGAAAAATCAATTAACTTACTTTCTAAATCACAAAACTACACTTGGTCTCGAACCGTCGAACGCTTGTTCACTACGCCGGTGTTTTACCATTAGGCCACAAATGCCACGGAAATTTTGGATCTTTAAATCTTCCTCTTATGTTATATTTCGCTATATAATTCCATAAAAATCTCATTACAAAAATACTTGTGTTCTCGAACCACGAACCTTACATTTACAACGCCGGTGCCTTAGCGCTAGACCACCAGAACATCTACGCTACAGCTTTATGCGACCGTCCCCATATTCTACGACTTGGTTTATAGTTGCAAGAAAATCATACTTATTTATTCACTTTTCAATTTCTATTGACAAAAGACACTGTGGTCTCGAACCCCGTACCTTCCCAATACTTCGCCCATGTCTTACCCACGTACCACCACAAATCTGTTACCTTCACCTTCCTCATATAGTACCACTTGCTTCCTACATGCACAAATTTCTTACGTTGTTTTTTTCACAAAAATAGTCATGTCTTCGAACCACATAACTTCTAAACCATACATCTTACCTCTAGACCACCGGCCACCCTTGATATTACTCAGCTATTTAATCTGCAGCATCTGCAATAAAAGGACTGGCTCGTGGATGAGTTTGGGCATAACTCTTGCGTATATTCTGTTTTGCAGCTGTTCATTTAGGTATCCATTTAATTCCTCTATTATGGTTTTACTCAAGTCTGTCTGGTAATTACTACATTTAAAAAGAAATATTTAGGACTGTGCATGCGCTTCCACTTTTTTTTCCCCTTGACACTACAGCCCCAGTGGGCCTAGGCCTATCTCCATGAACTTCTCCGTTCACTTCGATATTTCTAGATCTTACACATTCGGTAGGCCTCCTTGGGCAAGTGATCAGCTCGTCACAAGGCCTCTACCTGTATAGCAAGACAGAAAAACGCACGCACACACACAAACTAAACATTCATGCGCTGAGTGGGATTCGAACCCACGATCCCGTTTTCCAAGCGAGCAAAGACAGTACATGCCTTAGACTGCTCGGCTACAGTGAACGGCATGCGCTTCTACTAGCGGAGTTTAAATTCCGGACTGTCCAAAACGGGGTACTGCGGCCACGACGATCATACTCATCACTGGCCCGATCAGGGAACTTCGGCCGTTAAAGATTAATCACTTGAGATCAACCTAAAATAGCACATAACATAATGTACTAACAGACTTCATTATACTAACGGAAATTTTAATTTCAACTTATACGCACTGTTGTATGGGCCCTGGCCGCAGAAAATTCTCCACTGCGTCATATAGCCACCCACCTGTACATTTACGGCCATGAAATTATTTATTGCCTACAGGTACCGAATTCTACATTGATAGCATACATCAGGACCAAGTTCATTGTGCTGACTCCCTGCAAACAGCCGCTCATACCATTCCGTGGAACCCGCGACCTCACTGCATTGTTCTCACAGAACTCAGTGCCCCTTATTCTAAAGTATACGACTCCTGCACCAGCTTCCCAGGCCTCGTTGTGTGCGATTTGTGGTGGACACAATGTGGCACTTGGACAGATTTTCTCCAAGTACCTTGATTTCACCTGCCAATCTTTGTTCCACAATCACCATCGTCTAGGATGGCTACAATAAACTACAACTAGCTAAAGTACCAAATGGTCTCTCACTCTAATAAAAGAATCCTGTCCACACCCCACCCCATTGGATCCATTTCTCCCAACATCCATGTAAATATTTTGTTTGTATCCCCAACAGATCCTTCCATTTATTCTACCAAGATACCAATTGTATTCCTCTCCTGTGACTGACATGCCCTTAGTTCTTTGCTGTTATCTTCAAATAATTAAATTTGAATCGAGAATTGTGTGGAAAATTGTTTTCTGACACACATGGGTTTTATTTATGTGCAGTTAAGAATGAAGAGGCATTGCATTATTTCTTGCAAGGTTCATGTTATCCATCTCAGTGTGAAACTCTGAGAAGCAGAAGCAGTATCAGGATTGAATGTGGGTAGGACTATTTATGTAATTTCTATACCTATTTGATTTTCATTACATTGTTGTTCGCTTTTGTTGTTATAGGTGTTTCCTTCTCTTACTTTTGCCATATAATCCTACCTGTTCTGAACTGCTGAACATGATCATAAAATTTTCAATTGTAATTGCATGTCTTTGAGATATATTATTAATTTTTGCTATATAACCGTATCCAATACTGATGTGGAAGATGAGTAGATACCAGATTGTCAGTATTCATTACATTTTTTGTAAGATATTGTCGCGTATCGGGCGTATATCGCGACAAATAACTTCTCGACGTATTTGATGTAGCGAATTTTATTTCACATTCGCACTTACAATCACCCAAATTACAGATTTACGATTACTGCTATCTGCAGTATCACAATTAGTACACTCCAAACGCCACAATACAACTGACTGGTTACTGGCTAACTCGACGATAGGTCCAGGACTCGCTGACTGACTCAGTACAACTCTGCGGTAGCCACACTAGAACTGACTGGTAGCTGTTCTGCCGTCCACTCATATAGCCGCAGGATTGCCTGTTACGTTCCACGTCACAGTAGGAAGCAGTTCCGCGTCACCGCGTGATGTCACCGTGGAGGGGAGTGGCGGGGCGGGCTTCGTTACCGTGCGGAGGAGGGGGAGGGGAGCGCTGACTCACCTGCCGCGTCACTGCTGGTGGGGGGTCGTTCTCCTTAGCGCAACATGTCACAATATGTTACTTTTGCCATATAATCCGTTCCATTACTGAAGTGGAATATGAATAGATACCAGATTTTCAGTGTTCATTATATTTTTGTAAGATATGTTACTTATTCTATATAATCCTTTCCATTACTGAACTGGAATATGAATAGATACCAAATTTTCACTATTCATTATATTTCTTTAAGATATGTTATAATTTCTGCCATATTATTCTGCCCAGTACTGAACTGGTGAAGACGAATATATGAGATTTTCTTATTTCATTAAATGCAGTCTTAGTATTGTTGACAAGAGTGTATTTCACATTCTCGAATTCCATCATTCTAACGAAAATAATAATAAATGGGAACATTAGTATTGTTGCTTAAAATACGTGATTTATAATACTTAAATGTAACCTAAAAACTGTGTTCTGTATGGCTTTCAAGTGTAAGTTATGAGGAAATTATGGGGTTTAATAGATGTATCTCTGATGGAAACAGAATTTTCTTTCAAGTTTCCCCACCTTCAGCTTTCCTAAATACAAGTATTCCATGTATATTACATTTCACAAAGCTAAGTTCTTTTGGTTAAAAGGGTGTTTCCTGTGAAAGAAAGATTATGACTTTCCAGGCACTGGTGAGAAACTTTCTCCAGATAAATAATTTGCAATCTAATCTCTTGTACTCCAGAGCTGCAGAGGCTCTCATTCCATTGTTATTTTTTTTTTGGAAAGGGTGGGGGACCAAGTTTAATAGCACTTCATTCAAATCCAACTCAAAGGATATGGGTGAAGTGATATTGAACTTACTTATGGAGCTGAGCCCTTTTGGGAAACCTGCCAATTGTGCAAACACACAAGAATTTTCCAGCCATAAGGTTCATTACTATGTTCACAAGAGCCCTACACTGGTCCCTATCCTGAGCCAGATCAATCCAATCCATACCATCCTATCTCTCTAGGATACATTTTAATATTGTCCACCCACCTACACTTTGGTCTTTCCAGTAGTCTATTTCCTTCTGGCTTTCCCATCAATATCCTATATGCATTCCTCGCCTCCCCCATTCGTGCTACATGCCCTGCCAACCTCATCCTCCTTGACTAGTGATATTTAACACAGTTAAAAATAGAAATAGGTTGAGGGGGGAAACCTCTGCAGCACAAAGATCTAGTTGTAAATGTATTTATTGCTATTCTAGCGAACAAAGCAATGGGCGGGGGAGCACTCAAAATAGTTGCTATGTTAGCATACCTTCTTACCGATTGTGCTCTCGGGCCTATCGGCCATTTTACATTTAATTGATGTAGGATGCGTAGAGATGGCAGCAGGATTGTGCATCGTCGTGTCATGGCGGCCATGTTGCCCACCAATAACATGGGAGATTCTTGGGGGCTGGTCGAAAGCCACTGATTGAAAACAACCAATCACAATTGACAGAACAGATGAGATGTAGTCCAGATCGTCCAGATGGTCCTAACTAGGATGACTGCATAACATGGATGTATATCCCAGTTTAGTCGGTAGTGTATACCACGGATTAATACCAATAGATCGGAATCAAATCATCGTATGTGAATTAAGATATCTAACGGTAGAACTTACGAACTACTTACATGACGCATAGACAAATAATTTTTATTATTCTCTAAAGATATCACGTATTCACTTATCGGATGGACATTGCCTAGGCCTTTTTTGTATTTACAACATTTTTCTCTATAATTATAAGACTAGGGCCAAATGGGCATTGCATAGGCCTTTTTTTTTTTATTTACAATTCTTTTGCACAATAAAAACAATATAATTAAATTAACAATTAAGATTAAAACCGAAATCAAAATTAAAATGATTGTCCTGTCGTTCAGATATTTAGGGTGGTGTTTTTTTTTTTTCTTTATCCTCATTTCATTTCTGTTGTTGTGAGATATGTAATATTATTGTATTAATTTTGAGGGGTTCTGTTCCAAATAGAGGGAAAAATAGATTGACGGATGTTTTTACTTCTGTTTGATGTCTGTTGGTGGATAGATAAGAGCTGTGGGTATTTTGCTGCATGGACCTTTCACAAGTTGTATGTATGTGAGTGTTGTGTTAGCTGGCAGAGTTGAGTTGATGTAATTTTTCATATATTGGGTTGCATACCTATGTAGATATTATTCATGTAATGATTAAAAAACAATATTCACATGAACAATGATAGCCATAGTACATTACTAAGTTTTGCGGAGAGAATGGTAGAAACACAGTACTGTAGGTTCATTAGACTTCATCAATATTGCATACAATTATTAAGTCCTAGTTATTCGATACATCTATAAATAAATCGAAAAATTACATAGAAGGTCTAGTAAATATTTTCATAAAGATTTTTTTTGGTGGCAGGGAGAGCAAGGTTTCCACTTTTCTTAAAGGTGAAGAAAGCATTAACATTTAATTTGAGAGATGGAAAGATAATTTTGCAGACTTCACGAAACCAACTGGCAGACCACACGTGGCATGTCTGCATCACTTGGACAGCTCTATATTTGTTCATTCAGGAACAGTGTAGCTATCAGGCTCAGGACAGAGTCCAGAGCTGGGTTATTTGTGAAACCAGTAATAACCTTTACGTTCCATGAAAATCAAGGAATTCATTAACTTGCTGAGAAAGTAATAGCTTCGCAAAAAGGTTTCTGCTCCATGGAATAAGTTAGTATTTAGATCTTCTGTAATGTTACAACGGACAACTTAAAATCAGTACCGTTAAGTAAATGAAACTCAAGGCTGCGACATAGCTCAAGCGGATAGTCGCTGGCTTCACACAGCGGCGGCCCAGGTTCGATCCCGGGTTTGGTCAAGTAGGATTTGTGGTGGACGAAGTGGCGCTGGGGCGGGTTTTCTCCGAGTACTTCAGTTTCCCCTGCCAATCTTCATTCCACCAAATTCTCCACCATCATAATCACCTGGGGCAGGTACAATAGGCCACTCAGTGTCCGCCATGCCATCCCAATAAGCAAATTAAAAAAAAATTAAAATCTCGCTAAAAAGCACATAATTTCAAGACAGTATTCTTTCCTTTATACAGTCATTCTGGACCACAGTCTTTATTTTCTGTTTAAATATGTTTAACGTATGAGTAACACGGTATATTATCACAAAATCATCTTTTTAACCTGTGGAAGTTACATGATATTACATACATGCATATTTTTTCTGGAGAATGGAAACATATTCTAATATTATATTAGAATACATGCATGGAAACCAGTTTATCTGTCATTAGAAATTGTGGAATTAAGCTGCATCTGTGTATTCTCTGTACAGGCAGTGCTTGAGGTGGAATGAAAATAGAACCGGGATGCCATCCCGCCGCATCCGTCCCACCTCAAGCCCTGTGTACAGGCTTTTTAGTTTTGATTACATCTGAGTAGGAATCTTGATGAAATTAACTTAAGCAGCATATTGTGTTACCTGATATAGCTTGTTGATCATATTAGAAAACTTCTTGTAAGAATTAGCATCATTCTTCTAAGATAAATAGTCATATTTTCTTGTGGTACTTAATTTTTCTTGAAATTAAGCTTCTCATAAAAAAAAAACAACAGAATGTTTCACTTTCACTTCAAATAAATAAGTATATCCTAACAAGACTTTTCTTATAATATATTTTTAATTGCAAATTTATATGCTTTTATTTTTCATATATTACTCATTGGAGAAGGATGGAGAAGATCAGTTGGACCGAATATGTGAGAAATGAAGAAGTATTAATTAGAGTCAGTGAGCAGAGGAATATCCTACATGAAATAAGAAAACAGAAGGCTAATTGGATTGGTCATATCTTACGCTGTAACTGCCTTCTAAAAGAAGTTACTGAAGGAAAGATAGAGGGCAGATAGAAGTGACAAGAAGACGAGGAAGAAGACGTAAGAAGATCCTGGATGACCTTGGGGACAGAAGAGGATACTGTCATTTGAAGGAGAAAGCTCTAGATCGCATTAAGTGGAGGAATTGTTTTGGAAGAGACTGTGGACCTGTCATCTGACAGATTACTGATAATGATATTACTCATATACTCACATAATAATAGTTGCTGTGTTTTCCAAAGTTATTGTCATATTGATTATTGTTTTCTCTTGTTGCAATTAAGGTTTTTATTTTTACTTCCTAACCTACTTACTGATTCCGTTTCTCTTATGCTTTACGATGTTGAGGTTTGTTTCATTTTGATCATTTCACAGATGGTAGGACTCCTCGGACGAGTGATCAGCTCGTCTCAAGGCCTCTACTTAAACACAGGGCAACACACAGAATAAACACATACACATACCAAATATCCATGCCTTGTGTTGGATTCGAACCCACCATCCCGGATTCTGAGCGAGTGAAACACTATGTGCCTCAGCCTGCTCGGCTACCGTGACCAGCTTTTTACTTCCTTCCTTTCTTGAAATATTGACTTCACTGAACCAATTAACACTTTCCTTTCAATTTTGTGGAAGATATTCTACAGTGCAATTGCCGAACAGCCTAATGATAACCACCTGGCAGCTCAGACGAAGGAGACAGTTGCTCTGTGCTTCAACTTTGACTACACAGATTTGACCTAGCAGCATGACCCCATGCATATGACAGTTTGTATTAAAAATCGCCATATAATGGTTGCAATAGCTACCATGAAATGCACTTATGAAACTGTGTTAACTAACCGTAATTGCGAGCCTCTGGTACTGCATTTTAATTATTCAGTTATCTGTTACTTCTTATGTCAAAAGACCACGTGTAACATACGCATTGGAACAACAAGTGTTCATGTTCGATTCCTATGTGAGAAGTGGTTGCATAAGAAAAGCAAGGAGAAGATTCTGGTGTAAACTTCAGGATGTTACAGTTCCAAATATGAACAGTATTATGTAAATTTTGAGGTTTTCACTGCGATGACTATGAAGAAAGTCGTCTTCTGGGTTTAGGCGCCGTGTATTCTTCGTTTTGGCCGACGTTTCGGAGGATCATATCGCCTCCATCTTCAGAGCAGTTGAATGGCTTGGAATGCAGAGAGCAGCACCTTTCACTTCCTATCACTACAGCTACTGCTCTCTGCATTCCAAGCCATTCAACTGCTCTGAAGATGGAGGCGATACGATCCTCCGAAACGTCGGCCAAAACGAAGAATACACGGCGCCTAAACCCAGAAGACGACTTCCTTCATGAACAGTATTAATAATACAATCATAAGTAAATTAAACCAGACAGTGTCGTTACAAGATAAAATGACCAAATTTAAAGTTCTGACTTCTCACCGAAGAGGAGCTGAATAAAATCGGCACTAGCTTTAAATATTCACCCCACAACTTCCTTACACTCCCTGCACAGAGGACCATGGCAAGAACGTCAACACAGATTGTTGCAACTTCTGGAACTGAAACCGCATATGACAACGGTAGATAGCTTGCACAGAATGCATAAGCTCAATTCATAGCCTGCTCAGCAGTTTACATGGAC
This sequence comes from Cryptotermes secundus, assembly GCF_002891405.2. Lineage (NCBI taxonomy): Eukaryota > Metazoa > Arthropoda > Insecta > Blattodea > Kalotermitidae > Cryptotermes > Cryptotermes secundus. Next base: position 1,988,576 of record NW_019732857.1, on the reverse strand, counting down.
AATATTGAAGATAAAATTGTAATATTTATAGACTCTTGTTTTGTTGAGTCTTCTGCTAGTTGAATGTGTGCAGTCCAAGTTGAAACAATGAATGTGTGGTTGGATGATTTCTGGGCGTCTGTCAGATCACAGTTGATGGTTCTATATTCACCTGACTTTTGCAAGTCTGACATCTGCAACATACCATCCCTTACCTCCATGGCATGGAACCTTGATGAAGCAGAGGGATAGATTTACAGAATAACTTCCCAAAAACTTCAAATGAGACCTGTGACTACCAACATTTTCTAACCCACTCTTCAAAACTAAGCAATTCATACTTCAGGAAAGGGGACAACACTTGTATCCATTTGTATTTAACATTATAAGGTCACTTGCAAAAAGCTGCCATGCTCTTTCAACCATGAATAGATACTACATGTGAACCATTTCATCTGATTCAAATAAACCATCTTTATTCTGTTCATTTCTTAAAATGATATTTTTATCACAGAGCCGCAAATTTATGCACTAGTAATTAAAATATGAACCAACAAGATCATGCATAGCATCCACTACTCATTCTCCTACAATTAGTGATGAATGTAAGCATTAATTTTATGTTCATAATATGTGTTTGTTTGTAACCGTTTCATTGTTTGTATGTATCATAAGGTATTTTGTCATTGCTGAACATACATAATTATGGTATTAAAGACTTCAGATCGAATACTGAAATATAATAAAAACAATAATACAATTATGTGACTGAATGCTTATAGTAAAAATTTTTGTTGTGATGCATTTGTTTTTAGATGTTCTGAGTAAGTTACTTAGCTGAAAGTTTCAATCTCGGTTCTGTTTGGGTGATAAATTATTCAGCAAATTTAGGATTAGTGAATTAGAATTACTTATGAAGCATGAAAATGATGAAGCATATGATAATACTTCTGATTTTACAGAACAGAAATTACATGTGCATGTATCGTATATGTTTGTTTGACTGTAGATTCATATTTTGGCCTTCTGGATTATAACACCTTGTAGTCTAGTAGGTGGCCAAAAATGTTATAGGGGAAAATACTGTCTCCATCACAGCAGTGGTCCAGATGTTTTGACATGATTCCCCCTTTTTTACTTTTACCAAACCTTTATGCCCTCAACGGTCCTTTTATTGAAATGTTAACTCCTTGCATTCACGTTTATATTACTGTTAACCAACAACTAACTCTTAATTAGCACCACAGAAAAACTCTGTACATTTTAAAAGTTTTAAAATGAGAATTTTTGTATCCTGCCCTTCATTTATCGATCAATATTGATGATAAATATTAGACTCTAATAGCTCTAATAAAATACTATTTTTTATCATGAATTCACTCTCCTCCAAACCCCCTTGGACTCTCCTAGGGTGGAAATCACTAGTCTACAGACTACCCACCTTCCAGACTACATGATGTCATAACCCAGAAGACCACAATAGAAATTAATAATTTATTTTCTCAACATAAGAAATGTGTTATCTCAATGACATTTCACCCGTCGAGTACGTTGTGTTGTAATCATGTCACAATGAGGCTTTCACAGACAGCTGCCAAACTGTGAGCAATCCGGTCTGTCCTGGCTAAGGCTAGTGGCCTGCAGTTCATTGCAAGCCGGAGTCATGAACATAAGAGTGGCTTCATGTTGATGAAAAATTCCTCCGCCTGGGCTTGTTTCTTGTACTGTCACTCGATACTTGCAGCAGAAACTCAGGTTGTATAGGTCATACTGTGTCACCTATGCAGTAAAATAGATTTACAATAAACCCTTCTGTGGAAATGAAAAAGAAATCTGTTCTCCTCACTAAAAACTTAACATTATCTCTATAAAGATTGCAATGTCTAAGAACATTTGTAAAAAAAAGGATCTCTGAAGAGAACCCTTGACACCTTTTCTGTTCCACATATTTCCAGTCCTAAAGCTCTATTCCTATTAGTTTAGCATTACATGATGCTTCAGTACCATCAAAAGAACAAAGAAAGTAGATGAGGCGATAGGCCATATAAAGAACTGTTTTTGGAAATATATTTTTCCAGGTAAAAACATTGCAGTAGATGAATCAACACTCTTGTTCAAGGGCAAAATAATATTCAGAACTTAGTGGGGCAACACACTGTTTGTAATAGCTGACAGTGGCACTGGTTACGTTCACAGCATAATTCCATATTTTGGAAAACTTACAGGTGACGTCTGTAATTGGCAATACTCAGAAAAACGATTCACATTAATAGCAGCTCCCTCCTTGATGTATAAACTATGACTCAGTGTGTCTGGTGTTGGAGGCTACCACATAGTAGTGTTCAGCTGGCCCAATAATTGAACAATCGAAAATTCCAAGCAACAGCCATTATTATTGCTAGTAGAGTTGGCAATCCAAAACCACTGAGACAGGGGGCCATGAAGAAAATGAGAAGTGCTGACTTCGTACAAAAGTAGGAACGTCCTGATGATGGGCTTGAAAGACAAGAAGACAGTGTTCATGATGTCTACATACAATGATACACCAATGAAAAAAATGGTGACCATTCAGAAAGGGGGCAAAGGGAAGAAATTGAAAAGCCACTGTGTGTACGTGTCTATACAAAGCACATGGGTAGTGTAAAACGTAGTGCTCATTACTGCGTCACATATGCTTTCATTCCGAAATCCCTGAAGTGGTGGAGAAAACTTATTTTCTGGTGCCTGGAAATGTGCATTGTAAATTTATACATTTTGTACTGAGCCAGAAAACACAGATGGGAGTGAAACAGATGTCACATATGAGATATCGAAAAGATCTTGTTAAAAATCTAGTACAAAATGTGCACAGCCAAAGAAAGGTGTGGAAAACAGTTCACTTAGTGGCTCTGCAGGCATTTGAATTGCCTTCTGGTCCTGGCTGCAGAAATCTCTAATAGTGCGACGACTGGAAAAGTCAGCATGAAAATCAATAGCATGTTATAAAATAAAGAGTCTGAGGAAGAAGAATTTGCATCTCAGCATTATATTTTATTACAGCAGATCAGAAATCCGGCTGTAAGAATATCAGCAAGAGTCTCACTTATGGAAGGGTACCAGCAGATATACGAAGTTCCCCTGTAGTAGTTATTTTGTATGGTTATAAAATGTAGCCCCTTACTGTATGTAATAAAATTAAAGTACGAATATCTAAGAACAAGGTGCTGAGGGAAATATGTGTTCATAACAAGGCTGAAGCAAGTGAGCAGGTTAGCAAATTACACAAACATAACTTCACGAATTGTATATTACCTAGTATAGTAAGGATGGAAAACCAGGGTAGCTTTCATAAGATGACTACATACGACTAGCTACAGGCAAAGGACACAAAGAATGCATTCAGAATTTTGGCATGAAAACATCTGAGTAAAATAAATCATAGGGAAATAAGTTCTGAGGTTGGAATATGGATGGGACTACCTCAGGATATGGCCAGTGATGGACTTGGTGTGTCAGTGATGTCGGCCCTTTGAATTTTACTACTGGAGTAGTAATCACTGCAATAATAATTGATGACCACAATTAGTGTATAAGGTAGTATTTCTTATTCTTTTCCATTTTCTTTCTAAGCACATAACATGAAACACTTAAACTTTTTGGACAGTACTGCATGGGCTTTAGGTCTTGTTAGAGCATAGACTAGATGATCCTGACTGAGAAATCCACATAATAAGTGAAGAAAAACTTTCAAATATAACTACAGCATCAAAACATACCTCTGTGGTTGCAGCTAGCTGGCTGCGTGGTTGCAATGTGGTAACATCAGAGTTCTGGCACTGTCCAGACCACAAAGCAACTGTGTACCTCAGAGATGTGTCCTCTTTCATAATGGGTCTTGGTGTCCATATGATCCTTGCCTGGAGTTGGCCACGATTCCAATATACTTTCTGTACCTTCAGCCCCTCTACTCGACGAGCGCTTCGCTTACCATTTCCATCATGAAATCCAGTGCTAACTTCACTGACTGCAAACCATATGTTCAGTAACTTTAATGGATAATATGATAATCAATCGACTCAAAATAAAATCTACTTCAATTTGGTTTTGGGTTGACATGTTTGTGTAATTAAGTTAACTCTCAGGTCCAGAATATAACTGTCTGATTTGAAAGCACAATATAGCATATGTTCTGAAGATTTGTGAGCAAACATATCAGGAAGAAATGGGCATCTGCCACCAAGGAGGACGAGATCCTCAGAGACTACAGAGCAAAGGAGTATGTAATCAAGTCTGATACAAACAAACTTCATACATTTATCTCATCATTAAGGAAAACTGAATCAGCTTCCAACACAGGATGTGTTGACGATATGTACGTATTATTCATATTATCTGATATTATTGTAACATGTTGCTCTTTACTTTTTACTTTTTACACGATAAAATCATCGCAATGAATTAAAATATTCCGGGCTAGCCTTTCAAGTCTTTCTAAACTCAGCATTTGTAATATAAAGTTTGTGATTTACATTATAAAATTTCCGTCATTTATAGTTTACCCTTTTATAAAGGTTTTCAAAGAGCAAAAGAACATTTAATAAATAATATCCGAATATGAAACATAAAGCTTACCATTCTTATGATCTGCAGTGTTGAGGAAGATGGCTTCTTTCTCTCCTTTAAGTCGTTCACGGCCGAATTGTGCAAGGGCTTGCACCTGCAGGAAGTACAGTGACTCAGGCTCCAAATGTTTCAGAGCAAATTTTGTAACGTCCTAAAATATTAAAACATATTAATATTTATTCTAGCAAGCACTTCAGTCTATGTTATTTTTCTAAGTTTAAATAGAAAGTTACTGGAGAGGTTTATATAACTTCATTTCATTGTATGTATATATCTGTAAATTCGAGTTTGACAAATATTATCAGTGTCCAACAGAGCCATCATAAGTTGCAGAGCATTGAAAACACGCAGGTCCAAGTAAAATTCTAATTAAATGGTTATTTGAGTATAACGAAAATTAAAATATCTCAACAAATTTTAGTAGAACTCCTCAATATCGATTTTATAACAGTATTTTTTTTAACATTCCTCAGTCTGTTTGTGGGCTGACAGACATGGGGAAACTAATAAGACACTTTCGTTACGAACACGCCAAAATAGAACCAACACTGTAGATATGTCTATAGCGGTCAGCTACTTTATCACGTTAACGTCTGGAACTTCTATCATCAGGGCAGCCCATCCTTAAGGGATGAAGGGGCTGGGCTCCAATAGCTGTTAACGTCTCGCTGCAGAAAAATAGCTGTTGTATTCGTAATTTGTCTGCAATTGTATGGTAGAAAACAAGTTTTCCAAAATCCGCAGACCTGTTGCTTGGGTTGTGGAAAGTTCCTGGAAGACCTTTGTCACAAGCTCTTCTCTAAGCCCACTTCACCACTTGTTTATGGCGCTGGATTGACGTCACATTTTCTTGTTGCAAATCTGTTCCTTTGTACTTAGGTAATGATATCCAGACCTATCGTGTGTATTCATGTCTCACCCTTCTGTCTAAATAACCATTGTTCTCCCTCCCACTATAGGTTCTCGGCTATATCGCGAGAAAAACACGTTTTAACACTCTAGGTATCTCGAGGTTTTCATTTGCATGAGATTGAAAATAATTATATAACCAGTGCGTGTGTGTGCTCGCGGACGTTTGTGTTTCGAGTGACAAACCTGTAATATGACTAATGCAGAACGTTTACAGGAATCCGTGTTGATGTTATTCCATTCTTGGATCTTCATTTGTAGCCTCTGGGTATGAGCAATGTTGCCGACGTTTCAGATGCACATACTGTTTCCATCGTCAGCACCCTGAAGATGGGGGCAGCGTATACAGCTGAAACGTAAGCAACACGGTCGACCTCGACAAAGTGCAAAGACCAAATAGCAGAATTAACATCAAAAACACGCCAACACGCCCCGGTGAAATCCTAAATTTGTAATAGGAATCCTGTATAAATGTTACAAAATGTATAAAGTAAAAAGTAAAAGTAAAGTTGTCCCTGTGTTTTATTATTTAAGCACCACTCTATTAAGATATATAAGGGAGTGGAGGTATAGCTCCACAATTCTTGACCTCGGCATTAGAAGGAGGTGAATAGTCAGCTTCATGTTCCTGACTCTTTACCCCGGGGAAATATCCATCTGTAGCAATTGGACAGGAGGCTGGGGGGGGGGGGGCAGAACCGCTCTGATTATGTGAAGTAGAGAAAAATTTCTTGCCTTTGACAATCGAACTCAGACCATAGAGCCCGTAGCCCGTCACTATGCCGATTGAGATATCCTGACTGAATGTAGAATTAGCAATAATGTCATTGGCATCATTACTGCGGGAGAAAGTAACAACAATTTTAGTGCTGATGCTAAACAGATAATGAAAACAATTTGACGAAGTGTCGAAACGAATTTGAAGACAATTTCAAAGAGGTTGAATGTCACATAATTCAGTAACGACTTACATCCGTCATATTGACACCGCTAATTTTTCTAAAAGAAAAACGTATTACTTAGAACTTCATATGAAACGAACTCCCCTAGGACATTACACAATTCACTGTCCTTACCATTCATTCATTCATCAGTAATCTGTCAGACGACAGGTCCACAGTCTCTTCCAAAACAGTTCCTCCACTTAATGCGATCCTTACCATACCAGTAATAAATTTTAATGTACATTTTGAGGGCAAGAGGAAGTCCATTATAGGAAATTTTGAAGATATTTCTCCTCCGCAGTACAGTCAATACGAATACACCTCCTATCCAACATCCTCATTTATATTGTGAATATATGTGGTGTCTCAAAAACATGTACACATCATTTACAAAATATATATTCACGTGTTCATGGTGGAATCAAAATTAAATATTCCTCTTAGTAAAGTAGCATGCATGTCAGCGACGGCATTCAGAGCATAATACAAAATGCTGATATTTCGTCTGATTATGAAGTGGTAATGGAAATTCGAAAATGTGTGTAAAATGCAAAGATAGTGGAGACTTGAATGTGCAACAAATTACTCAACACGATTAATGAATTCGAGAATTCGTGAATAATTTCTGACTGACGATATTGTGCAAGAAGGGTACAATAGCTATTTGGAAGACCTCGTTCACGAGCAACTATGGGAAATTCTGCTAAGCTGTTACAGCAATTCACACCATCACCAACATACTTACATGCTTCTCAACTCACGATTAAAAATTCCCCTCAAAGAACATATCTTTTTCTTACTTGCTGTCTAACAGTGTAGAAATATGAATATACAAAACTATTATAGAACAATTGTTAACATCTTCCAGTGTGATTCAATTTATAGATGTTTATTGCCTTTACACGTTTGGATCAACTGACCATCTTCAGAAGGCATAAGATCCACATGTTCACGAACTACTATTACTAAAGTCGTAATACAGTTTACCATTTTTCCTGTCATTTGGTATGGGTGTGAAACGTGGTCTCTGACAGTGAGGGAGGAACATATACTGAGGGTGTCTGAGAAGAGGGTGCTGAGGTGAATATTTGGACCAAAGAGCAATGAAGTGACAGGAGATTGGAGAAAACTGCATATGGGTCTTTCATAACTTGTACTCTTCTCCAAGGAAAATTAGAATGATCAATGCATGGAGGATGAGATTGGCAGGGAATGTAACACACATGAAAGAGAAGAGTATTGCATATAGGATTTTGGTGGGAAATCAGGAAGGAAAGAGACCATTAGGAACAGCCAAACGTGGAGGAGTTAATATTAAAATGGATTTTAGGGAGATAGAATAGGATGGTATGAGCTGTATCATCTGGCTCAGGACAGGGACCAGTGGAGGGGCCTCGAGAATGGGATGGTATGAACTGTATCATCTGGCTCAGGACAGGGACCAGTGGAGGGGCCTCGAGAATGGGATGGTATGAACTGTATCACCTGGTTCAGGACAGGGACCAGTGGAGGGGCCTTGTGAACAAAGTAATGAACCTTCGGGTTCCATAAAATTTTGGTAAATTCTTGAGTAGCTGAGCGACTAGCGTCTTCTCAAGAACGACTCTGCTCCATAGAGTTAGTCTATTTTATAATGAATGTTCATATATATTTTATTGGGCGTGAGAAGGTGAATTTGTTTCATCTAACCCAGCATCAGTGGGAAGCTCCTGTAAGAGGATAATTGAATCTTTGTGTTCCGCTGAATAATAGGATTTTCTTGACTGGGAAAACAAATATTAGCTTCTCAGAAAGGAGTTATTATTTTTCCTTTTAGTTATATTTGTTCAGTCATACACACTTCGCTCTTTTGATGTTAAAAAACAGATATTGTTCCTTTGGAGAATTTATTGAACACGTATAGTGAGAGAGGAAAGGAAACACATTTTAGAATAGCAGAAGCGCTCATTCATTGGAATACGGTTCTTATACGATGAGGAAATAACAAGTTACAGAATCTCCATTAACTACATGAATGGGTCTTTCTCATCCATTTGTACCTTCCTTCCTCTTAATGGATATACATGGCGCATTCAGCGCAAAATTGTCATAAAAGCAACACCATATTGACTTCCCTATACAACGCATATGGACTTAATATAAGTTACATAATACCGTGAAATTTGGTGCCAAAAATCGAGGAATGCAATTTCACACATGGAGTGGAAATAAAGTCGATAAAATTATGATTGACTAGTTATTGTTCTTAAGAAAATATACTGCACTTACTGTTATCGGATTTGAGAACGAATTAGTTTTCCCTACGTTCCCTGTACTCCGCGCCAAATGCGCCTTATATTATAAACAATATAAGCACAGTAATTTTTATATTTACGCGGTTTACCGTTTATATGTAAGTGTAAATCTTCTAGTTGTATTCTCCCATGAATATACAATCGGAGGCATTCGAAATTAAAATATTTCACATCAAAATGATATATTTTCGCAATACCATTCTCTGCCTTGTCTTCTGATCTGTTGTATCCCGTGGGTTGAGAAGGTATATGTCATCTGCGACCCTGAGAAATATAGCAGAATTAGGCAGATTACGACTCTTAAGAATTAATATGCAAGTCCATCCTAGACAGCACAAGTTGGTTATATTGTCTCGTGTATGGGTGATAACAGACGTAGAAGGGGGTTATGGATAGGATATTGCATTTATTGACCACTTATACACATAACTCGTTACTACAGGTAATTATAGCGCCATCGGCGATCTCCATACTTTACAAATCACTAGATCAGACAGACTAGTGCTCTCAGTCTGCTACTAGACGTCTCCTGGTAACGGCTCCAACAGTGAATATTCCTCTGCTCCCGTGGCCAAGTCCTCCCTTCCAACTGCCTCTTCTTCAAAGTCAAAGTCACATTGCGACTGATTGTAAGTCTTGATGTCGCGCCCCATCTGGGACTCATGACCAGATATTTATTACTGTTTGACAATTACGGCCTTCTCTGACGAGAGGACTTTGTACATGCTGTTGGCTCTTGCAAGGGCAGTTTTTATCGGACCCGTGTCCCTTGGTACTGTCTCAGATTTGAGACTTCCCTTTTCGTCACCTACGACTCGAAGGGTCACAGTGGAGGTATTCGACCCCACCTCCACACGGGTGTGCCACTTCTTGCTTCAGTTTTCATCCTTACAACCCCTTTGCACGGACCAAGTAGAAAACATTTTTTCCAACAGTACGTCTATTGCTGAATGCGTATCTTTTAAATGGGTATTTGCACTATTAATATTGATTATTTAATTTCTATTTGTCCTTGGTTTGATGCTGCGTGCATGAAAATATAGTGTATGATATTTAAGGTTTTAGCCTTGCATGAAAGCGGTATTACCTGCGATCAACATAAGGCAGATAACATATATACGTGGTCATAACCCGCCTCCTATTACATATATACAGACCTGTATGTATGTATGTATACAATATAAACACAGATACTAGTTGAAGATGAGATCAAATATCCGTCGATACGCTATCCTGGCACAGAGTTACGAGGGATAGCGGCATTTTTCGGAACAGTAATGTCTGCTGTAGTCCAGACGGGGAGGTTCCCGGGCCAAGATAATA
>NW_019732857.1:1950376-1978416 GCF_002891405.2 Cryptotermes secundus | reverse complement strand
CACTGCACTCCGGGAAGTAGACAACCCTGCAACTGTGCCCTTTGATACAGGAAGTAGAAGCTCGGGGCCATTTTTATAATGTACCTTAATTCTATTCGTCCGACCGCAATGGTGCCAGGCAATTAAAAATGTGACGAATTTGGGGTTCCAAAACACCCTACCTGCTGACACCCGAATACCCCAGGCGGCAATTGCCTTTCCGCAATACTGATAGCAGAGACCCACCACCAGGCCCTACTAGACCTACAGCCTAGCTCCATCCGAGCTTTTGATTTTTTTAGAAGAGCCTTCCTCTACCAGGCCACTTCCTCGTTGACCTGTCCCATCCAGAAACCACTTTCAGTTTAAACCACAGCCTCTAAACTCACCACAGCCAATCAGGGATCTGACTGTTCCTATAGAAGCAGAGAACACAGTAAGTTAGTTCTTTGATTCAGGAAGACCTCTCAGTGACAAGAGAAGACCACAAAACGGGGCCTCGGATGTGGACTGGAATTCTTCTTCTCTCAGGATTCCGATGATGGTAAGACTCTAGCTCATCTCTGTCGTTTGCCAGCAGGGTCAGCAGAACCCACCCCACGAAACACTGTCCAGACTGGACCCACAACCGAGCTTCAACGGAGCCCTCAGTTCCTCAGCAAGAGCCTTCTTCTCTAGCCAGTCCAGTTCTCCTTCTCGACGGTCAGGTAGCTCGACGCCGTCCAGAGAAAGCCTCGCCCTCAATGGACGTCCCACTAGAGCCTCTGATAGAGTTTGGTTGCAGCAGGGGAAATGTCTCTTCCCCCCTGGATCCTGCATGTGGCGGTATCCCAAGGCGGCACTGTTCACCATACCCCTCTCTCAGTGTCACGTAGGCCTCGGCACGGTAGTTCACACCTTACTTTAAGGCACCACCGCTTTTAGTGAGCTCGGCGCGCCTGCCGTGTTCGAGGACCGCTGCTGGAAGTGCTTGGGGTGCAGTTCAGTTACCAAATTTTAGATGGTCCTACCGCCTCCGTTTTCAGGGCAGAACACTCAAACGTAGGCATGTTAGGGTCATAACGAGAGACGTGAACATGATGCATGGCAGTTGAAGACAATCTCATGATTATTTTTCTCGATACATTAGTTTATTTAATGATGTTATCTCAGATGCGTAAATTATAACCTATGGCTTAGAAAAAACGAGTGAAGGACGTAGATGCAACTGGTCATCGGCTATTATGGTACTACCCCAGCGGCGGGAATGAAGAATTTTGGTTGTAGTATTGTGACAGGCTCCCAGTTACGAACAAAATAGGCCTATATTCAGAGTACAACTTTCCGCAGAACTAACATGCAAACCTTTTGTTTTCGGAACATAATATTATCAGTGTCTAATGTAATCTGCCTAGTAATTACCAATGAGAGCAAAGACATTAGGCTCTAACCCACGAAAGAAGCCAAGATTCTGATGGACTGCAAGTTTTCGCGACTGTTCAATATCAATGCCGATTCTCAGTTCGGAAGATGACACCTTTAACATTGGGTTCTACTGCTTATATTTCCTGACGTTTCGGTGCTTGGAAGATGAAAGCAGGATGGATCCCCGAAATGCTGACAATACAGCCCACATCTACATAAAGAAAATGTTTATATACCTCTCTTTTAGACGAAAATTTTATTTCAAAGACTTCATTTAAGACATTTTATTTACTGCCATATTTATGGTTTCATAAAGGTCGCAATATTCATTATTAATGAAGGAACACAGTAGAAGAAAAGAGTTGGACGAAATGCATTTCCTCAGAGGATACTAAACGTAACTGAGCCATTGAAGATCCATGGAAATAACCATAATAACCTATAAACCGATATGGAAAGTGTATTTGAAACGGATGCCTGAAAAACGAATAGCAAAATATGATGTTCGATAGGAAGATAGGAGGAATAACATTAATTCTTCAGCTGGAATATATTGAGAGCTTGTTCCGTAGTATTTTATTTTTCTTACTTATGACATTATATATTAACATATTTAAGTTAATAAAACATTATGAATTACGTGTAATTATGCATAATTTTGTGTAAAATAACTTACAGGGGATTAAGGGGATTATTTTAGTGTAAATCGGTCACAGAATTAAAGAGTTGAACATAATTCAATTCCTAAAATCAGACGGTAAATATGATCACAGAAGACATAGGTACGAATCAATTATATAAAAATGTGTATTTTTTAACCACACTTCTATGAGTTCTTCACTGAAATCGTTGAAAATTTTCCTCTACCACGTGAATCCTCTAGACGGAAAGTCTGGGATAAAAAGGGGGAAATATCTTTACCAGTCTTCTCTACATAATGAAATATTATTGAACACGCATTATTGGCCACCAATATATAATTATGTGGCACGGAGAAGTTTATTTAATAAACGAAAATTGTAACCTAAAGAATATATTGCCACAGTCAATAAGTTCGTGGAATGGTCGCAAAGCGTCGTACGGGAATTTCCTGCCAATATGTTTCAGAGCAATGTTTTCTTTAGCTATATCGACGTAACTGTCTTCTAAAAGAAGTTATTGAAGGAAAGATAGAGGGGCGGATAGAAGTGACAAGAAGACGAGGAAGAAGACGTAAGAAGATGCTGGATGACCTTGGGGACAGAAGAGGATATTCTCATTTGAAGGAGAAAGCTCTAGATCGCATCAAGTGGAGGAACTGTTTGGGAAGAGACTGTGGACCTGTCGTCTTGACAGTTTACAGATGAATGAATCGATGTTGGCAGACTTGCATAGCGGCCAAAGCCAACTATTTTGAGGGCCGATGTGGATCTGTGTAAGTGTAGGTGAATACCTTGTAATATGATGCGATAAAACCCCATTCCACGAACTTAATGACTCTACCACTTATAAACCCTTGGATATGTTTACCTTACAAAACTGTGAATGGTTATACCGGTGATGACATATCTGAAATCTGAATTTAACGTGATGTGTTTAGGCAGCACGGATTTTACAGAATATCAATATGTTAATCAATTTTAAGTGAAATAATATTATTTTATCATTATTCGTGAAATAAAACAAATTATTTCTTATAAAAACACTATTAATTTATAGCTTCCTAAAGACTAACCTCGATAACATAAAGCTCATCGTCATATAAACTTTAAAACAATCATGGTCATAAATTTAACACCAGCAAATACAATTGTTGAAATCTGTATTATTCTGTGTTTGGAGTTATCTCCATACTGCACGAGGCTATATTGCTTCTGTTACAGGTATGGCGCCACTTTGCTTCAAGGCGGTCGACCACACGCCTACAGGTGTCATCTTGTAAAGACAATATTGTCATCCCCCTATCTACTGAGGAGACGTGAAACATATTAAATATAAAATGCCAACAGATTCAGCTCATTTTATTCGTACTATTCGGGCGAAGAAGAGGCAATGATACATTCCGTGGTACCGAAGCGTATTTGCTTTTCGCTTATGTCTAGAGGACAAACGGTGAGTAACACGTGGCTGCAATCTTCCTTGAATATTTCTCCATTTATTGGGTATTATATTGGAAATAAAACTGCAAAAGAATAAAAATCATTTCACAGATTCTTAGATTTTTACGAACTTGACGATTCGTCTTGTGGTCACTGGGCTATGACATCGTACAACCCGTGTGCAGGATGCCAGCGTTAAATTGGGAAACACTACCTGCACCTCCAGGCAGTATATTCTGAAAGGTATTTCAGATAGCTTCTGCCTTGAAGAGGGAGGCAGTGTTTCTTTCCGGAACGTTGGTACCCACCCGCCAGACTACATAATCTCATAACTCAAATTTTAAATGTCCTAAAAAGTCAATTGCATGTAAGACGGCTAATAACTAAGAGGAATAAAGAAGCGATGTACAACATGACGCTACGATACAGTACTATAACCCAGAAGATTAAAATATGAAAATAAATTTATCATTTGTTTCCAGATATAAAACGAAAAAAAAATAGAACTCTTGAATTTATTCTGATAGTCACAGGATGCTTCACAATGTGCGAGAGAATTTTATTTTATGAATGATATGTTAAAAGAAAATTAAAAATAACAAAAATGCTCTTCCTTTATAAAAATTTAAGTCCATCTCTTAAAATTAGTAGGTTAAATTTAGATATTCGAATTTTTTATTCTTTCGACTCATACGTCATGACTTAGGAAACATAGTATTAACACTTGATTAACAAAACGCAGAATTTGTCTTCAAGACTTCTGACTGTACTCTGTCCAAAACGGTTTCAGTTGCTGTTTATTGTGATTTAAATTATATTACCTGAAAATCTGTATTACCTGTTCATGTTACCGGAAATACGGTGCAAAAATCACTACTATAGCAACTTTTTGTCAGAGAAGTCGAAAATTCTAATGAAGTTCCATGGTCTGAATCGTAGATCAAACCTTCTTCCCTCATATCGCATCTCCTAAACGTTATATAGGAAACAATACAAAAAAAAAAAAAGAACTCATTTCCGTCAGTCTGTCTTAGAAACAAAATAAGTAAACCAGTAAGTTTCCAGTATTAGTTACAGGATATTTAATGATATTTGTGACAGAATTTTATTTCCTGAAGATGGATAAAATAATCAACATGAACAGATATGTTTCTGCGTAATCTTCGGTTCAATGAAAAAATAAAATTAAAATTTTCACATAGGACGCATGAAAATTATATTCATAATTGAAATAATTAGCCGGAATGTAGAATAGGGAATGTAATTAAATATTCTTAGGCATGTTTCGCAAAACCAGAGTAATATTTCTATTACACATTTTTAAAAGTGCTTACAACAGCAAACAGCTTCTAAGAGACAAACACAAATAACTGCAGTGATAATGACGATAGGATGATGATTATGATGATGATGATGATGATAATAATAATAATAATTTTAAACGTCTTTGGAACCGTAATTCGAAAAAAGAGGAAGAGAATAGAAATGCTTATATTAAAATTTTTTTTTTCGTTACAAAGAACTGTGAAATGTTTTGTTACGCTATCAATACGAATATTGTGTCAGAAAACATGGTCGCATCACTCTTCATGCATAAACGGCATTCTATAAATTATGCTGGGAGAATAAGAACATAAATTCCAAGACTGGAATTCACAGTGAAACATACAGAAAACCGGCGATGAATAACAGATAACAGATCAAGTAATTATGCTATGTTCTGTCAATTTTGATATTTGATGTAATTGAATTTATTCATAAGAACATATTCCTTATCGCACTTGTTCTAGATTACAACGTACGTGCTGCTGCTACCACTTTGCAGCGTGTGCATTTCAAACGCAGCTGGGGTACCACTACCCATAAGATGGGGAAGCCAGGAATTTCATTCGTCAGGACCGGAATTAACTGAAAATTACGGTTGTACAGATGAATCCTGCTTTGCTCCAAGTATTTGGAAGAAGCAACAGCAGTAAGTACCCCGACATAGTTCCTTGCATCACTACGAGGACATAGGGCATACCTGGCACGCTTTCTTCCCTGACAAAGACACACTAAATCCGGCACTAAATTAGCGCGTGATCTCTACAGTAAAAGGTCTTGTTACATGATCACATAACGAAGTCATGTATCGTACCAATTTTATCACAAGACTTGGTAATTTACCCCACATTTCTTCTACCTCATTATCATAAGAGAATTTTGCCCATGAGCAGCTCCCAACATATTCTCATCGAATATCATATACTTCATACTGGTCAGATTTCGAGCAGCAGGCCGAATATCTTCCAAGTTTTTAATATTTGTCCTCAGTCCGTAGAGGTAAATTCAACGAACGAATCTTCTATTTCGTGCTGGAGAGATCTGAGTTCTCAACCATGACACAGGGAGTTTCCGGGTCTTACTCAGTGGCTATGTAAGCATTCTTTATAATACTATAAAATAGGCCACGACTCTATCCTTGAAAATCCATCCTAACTGATGTTCCACGGTTATATTCTCATCCGAGATCACACAAATAAGTTTATCTACGCATGCAGTAAGAATAATAAGTAATAACAAAGCATCGTTAAATAGATTAAGAAAAATTTGTTAATATTTTATTGCTGATCTTTAGCATTTATGAAAGAACTACTTCCTTTCCTGAAGAATGTTTTTCCATGACGAGACAGTGTAGTCTGGTACAAAGTTACTGACACTTTGGAGGAATTTCTTGCCTCCATGTTCATGTTAGAAGAGTTCATACGCTGAAGATTTAGGACTGAGATTCGGTCAAAACGTTGGCTACTTTCTACCCCACATCCCAGAAGATAGAAATCTTCATATTCCTTGCCGCGAGAACCTAAATTTCACAGAGGTACGTGTATTTACACTCACTTTCTGAGTGGTAGCATTGTGAAGATTACCCACACACACAAGCAATTGCTGGTACAATTCTATTGAAAGCAGGAAATCGTACGAAAAATGCAAGTAAAACCTATTAGGTTTAAAAATAAATCCCACCTAGTTAGTAATGATCATATTCAATAAAACTCCGTAAAAGAATTTGTAATGGTTAATATTGGAGGAAATTACTAGTTTTAAATATTGTGGCATATTTGCTCAGAAAAAGAACTGTGGAACCAGAGAACCAGCCGTTCGTTTCTAGGCAGTGGTTCGGTAAACGAGTTCCCTCGACAACAGATAAGCATGCAGCAATTGAGGTACTGTTGGAAAAGGTGTTTTGTACTCTACCCATGCAATGGAGTTATGAAAAAGAAAACTGGGGAAACCAATTCGGTTCTGTACAGGAGTCTGTGAAGAAAAGAGTCAATTTGAAGGGAGCCTTCATTCGTAAAGGACTTGACAGCGGAAGCTGTAGAATATCGACTGTTAGAAACCGTTACAAGGGGACGGCTGCTGAAGACAGAGCAGGCTGAGAAAGGCTTAATGGATGCTGTGATGATTTGAAAACTTGGAGATTAATTGTGGCCCTGTAACTGATTTCATTTCCGAGTCGTCTGTAAATGTGATCATTAAATTTAATCCCCAATCCAACCCCCCCCCCCAAGGCTCACTCATAGACATGACAGTATGGTTCAATAATTGTGGAATATATGAAGTGTTCATTAATTAAACATATGAACAAAATAAAATAATATATAACCCAAAATATGAAAATTATATAAAATAAATATATTGCGTTAGATATTATGAACTATTAAAAAAAAAACTTGAAGCAATACGTTGAATATTTCCACCTGCTCGTCTACAAGCCTCTGTTTACTTAAACACCAACATAAACAGTAAACGTATGCATTTATGAACGTAATTATGGTGCATAAAATCTATTGGCCAAACAATGCCTGTGTACATGCGACGAGTTTTCCTATAAAAACAAACTTAGTCAAGAATATCAAACCTTTATAACATCAAAAATTCTGTAGACATCTAAACATACGGCTGGTTAATACAGCGGTAAAGCTTTACACTAGTATTCTGATGGTTCTCAGTTCGAGTTTCGACCGAAACATTGGCTACTGCGGGGTTATTCGAGGTTTTTCTCATTCATCCAGGCAAATGCCGGGGTAGACCCTCGGACAGGTCATGGCTGCTTCCTTCCACCCATTCGTCAATCGCCCTTCCTTTCGACGGTAAGCAGTCTATACAGTGACAGCGCCTAAGGCAAACCACAAAGAATACAGCTGCATCTATAATGAGAGAGGCCTGCTAAATTTGATAGAATAAAAATATGCAGAGATGCTACCATTTGGATATAAACTAAATTCTTTATTTTGCAGGTTAAGTTTATTAATGAATAGTCTTAAACAAGAAGACTACATTAACGACGTGGAAATGATGGAGAAACGCGACCCGCCTGGAACTTACAACCCGGAACCCAGCCTACTTCAAGCTACTAGCGAACGATCAATGTTCATGGACAGGAATCCAGCCCCCTGTTACTGCTACTCCAATAGCCGAAGAAACCACGATTTTGGCCCAGGAACTTATCCAAGATACTTATCTGAGGTCAACTGCAACGCAACTTTATGTGGCAGCTCCTTATACCGCTGCCACCCGCTTAAACATACGATATTCGTTATTAAGAGAATCGATTCCATAGAAGAAACTGTAGGAGACAGGAATATTCTGCTGCATAAACCTCTGTGCTCCCAGTGGAAGACTGAGGCTATCAATATCACAGTGGCCTGTGTTTGTCTCAGGAATTACTGTCGGGGTTAAGTCGACATTAAACGGAAAACCTCTTTATAACAGTCAGTGGCCTAACTCTCGCCAAGTCGCACTTTCTAATACTTTGTTTCAAGATTAACAATATACATACATGATGATGGACCGATTGGACTGATTCGTAGTTTAATTAAAGATGGTTATTTAACAACGCTGTACTGACTGTATTGGTTTAAGGTTGATAATTTTGTTGACGGCATTAATCCTAAACGTATAAAGTTGTTCCTGTGCTTAACTAATTAAGCACTACACCATGAAGACATATGGGGAAATGGATGTATAGAGCCATATTTTCTTGACTTCATCATTAGTTAAAGGTGAGTGGTAAGCTTCAAGCCCAGGCCGCTTTACCCCCGGGGAAAATCCCCTGTACTCACCGGATAGAAGGTTGGGTGAACCCTAGATCCGGTCTGGAAAACGTGGAAAAGAGGTACTTCTTAACTCTAACGGGGCTCGAACGCCGACTCCTCGGTCGTCCAGCCCGTAACCGGACGCTATAGCGACTGCGCTATCCCGGCTCCAATTAAAAATGTATAATATATATTAAATAATTTGTTTCTAACTTTTATTTATAAAGCCCTTTGTTAGTCACAGATTTATGACTAGATACACGTAAATATTATTTTAACATGATGGAAAGGAGCGTCTTCTTCAGCTGTAAGATGAGCTCAAATAATTACGGGTCTTTTCGTATCAGACTAAGCGAATACATATGAACATCCTACAAATAGCATGCTTATTGAATACCCAGAAGCCAAGATGGATTTTACATTGTTAACTTATAGTAATGGATATGCTCTCCTGCAAGACGACTGAGAAAGCGTAGGAAAATACTCTAAAACTTAATAAAATGAGTTTCCATACATGGATATCTTTTAATCCAATGGATCCGATATTTTTGTTATTGCTAGTGGGGTCGGACTAAGTCCCTTGTACTGCGGCCACTTCTGGCCTATTGTACCAGACCCAGATGATAGGTGAGGGTGATTGTGGAGCAATTGGTGGAATGAAGATTGGCAGGGGAAAACGAAGTACTCGGAGAAAGCCTGCCCCAGCGCCACTTTGACCACCACAAATCCCACTTGACCAGACCCGGGATCGAACCCGGGCAGCCGTGGTGGGAAGCCAGCGACTAACCGCTTGAGTTATGGCGCGGCCCAATGGATTCGATATGTGTCAGACCGACTTGACGGAAAGCGTCCGGCTCTTCCTCCTGATTTCGCGATCAAGAAAACTAATTGCTCATTGTATGTAGGAATTAGGTGAGTGTCTGTTATAAAGAGGGTTTGTAAGTATTTCAGAGAGACCAAATATTATTATGAAAAGTGCCGTTTGATTCTTTACATGTGTACAATTTTCCAGTTTTAAATCAGCACTTGTACTCACGTTCGAGTACAACACAGAAGTATCAATGTAGGTCTCTTAACGCAAGAGGATAAGGCTATGTGTGGCACCGAACCAGCCAGTGTTTTTGTGTGGCTAACTATATTTATTGCAATGCAAACAACATATATGCATCTTGAGTCTACGTCAGTTCTGAGCCGATTTCCAGGAGCTATATAGAAGCAATGTCTGACTTCCAAAAAATAAAAATGTAAAGTAAAATAAAGCAACATAAATGTTTTTGCATGATTATATGATTTCAGATCTTTTCCAATGAACAGCTGTGGTCTCATGGCGTGTCCCATTCATGTCAGTATATTTAACAACTTAATCACCGATATTGCTTAAAGCTATCGTTTTATAGCATGAAAAATTTAGAAAAACATATTAATCCTTTCCGAATATTTCAGTCTAGCTTACTAAGTTCTTACGACTCATAATCTCGCTCGGACGCATAACGTAACAAAATAAATTAATATTAAAATTCTAAGGCTCGGCGGTATTGAAACAAAGGTCACCATCCTGCCTTATGCATTCCATGAAATGTGCTGTTTACCGCACGTAGATGTTAATGTTTGATACAAAAGTTATCATGCCTGCATATAATATTCCGTTGTCACTAACATATGAAGAAGCAAGTTATGATTACAGATGTTCCCATATCGTTGTTTTATATTCTTAAAAGCTTTAAAAGAAATAAAATGTTCTTAGTGAATTAAAACACTCACCTGAAATGGCTAGGTGCTCCGATCTCCGAAATTCTCAGATCACCATGCGTGTACTGTATTGTTAGTGGTATGAAATTGAAAAGTGAGATCAGGAGCCGGTGGCTTCCAAACCGAACCGAATTAATATTTGTAAAAATGTTCAAAATGTTCCCTCCCTCCCCAATAAAGTACAGGCACGTTGCCAAAAATGTTTCATTTCTCTTGGAATTGCATGGCATGTGATAAATATCTGTCTACAAATTAAACTGAATATAAAGCTCACTGTCTTCTTTTATTTCATTTCCTTCGAAACCCCGATGTATATGTACCAAACTAAAAGACATGACATCACAGAAGATCGTAATCTTACCAACTTCTCTGAAAACTTTCATAAACTGAATGTCCTGTAATAATAATTCGAAAGGAGAAATTTTATGGATTTATGGACTCCTTCCTTGTAAATGACAGGAAATTAGGCCGGTCATAATACAGGCAGATACACTTTGTCCCTTATTCTAGATGTTTCCTTGCTAATGTAATATTGTCACCTCTAATAGGACATATATCCCACAGCTAAAATATTACAACGCTAAAATATCCTTACCCCTATATCCACGTTATATACATGTATAAATGTAAAGGTAGAGGTAAAGTTCCTGTGCTTAATTAATTAAGCATTATGCTATGAAAACATATGGGAAAGTTTAGTTATAGTTCCACCATTCTTGGCCTCGGCACTGGATGAAAGTGAGTGGTAAGCTTCACGCCTCGGCTAATTAACGCCCGGGGAAATCGTCCCCGGTACATACTGGATAGGAGGCTCGGTGGGTCTCAGAGTCTTTCTGGGATACAATTCAACGTAGTCCATTGGAAGTCAACTGACGTTCAGTAGGAACATGTCGCCTCATTCTTGAGGGTCGAAGAATTAGCCAAACAAGAAACCAGCATGAAGCATGCCGTTTCCAACTGATCATTGTTAATCGTACAACCATTTTACGGTAGATGCTCCGAGCTACTGACGTCGATAAGTAAACAGTAAATAACTGTAAGTTATAATTCCGCTCTGAATGAAAGATGTGTTTGTAAACTACAGGGTGTTCAAGCAAGGAGGAAACTTCGCAACACCGTTGACCGGACCCAATATTCCTCACAGATTGCTGCTGTAACTGTATCGGCGCGCGTTTATCAGCGCTAATGACTCATTCTGCTATCAGCAGTTACAGCAGCAATCTGTGAGGAATGTTGGGCCGGGTCAGCGGTGTTGCGAAGTTTCCCCCTTAATTGAACGAACTGTATTTTACGATGCGAAGCATTCTGTTGTATCCAACGTCGAACGACTGTTGTACTGATATTGTTAACAGCATAGATTTAAAATAATATATAGGTTCACCATTAGTAATATGATCTTCATATCACACATCGTGTTCATCAGTTGATAGACTCAGATGAATTTGAAACAACACATATGGACTTACGTATTCATGCATCAATTTTCAAAGTTATAAGCCTATGATATTTTCAGAAAATGAATAATATTTTATGGCACAAAATACATCACTTCACTTAGATTTTGGGCCGGTAAGAAGTGCATATCTCGTCGGCACTCTAACGGGAGTTCTTGGAGCAGCACTGCTAGACGAAAGAGTTTTCACTAAAAATTTTACTATCTGATGATCATAAATTGAAGACAATCACATCTTATAGAAGAAAATATACAAACGTATATTTATTTCTTCCATCTTTTTTTCAAAATATGTTGCAATCATATAATTATTGACTAATATTTAATAAATATATTTATATCAACGTGAATGATCATTTCTGTTCCAAATTCATAACCAAGTCTATTTAGTATAAGTATTTCAGTAATTAATCTGAATATAACCCAGTGCAGAATTATTACACACAAGCAACGGCCAGATAGGCCGATGAACATTGTGTGGCTAACATAATCTGTAACATTGTCACGAAGGTATACCTTAATGGTAAATGTTTCGGGAATTTTTACCTCGTGGAAATACCGCTTTCAGTTATACGTGCTATCATCAGAAAATGTTTTCTTACCCGTGGTACTGTCTGATGATTCACCAGTACAGATATGAGGGGTGAGGTTGCGCCTTGCAGTTGACGGCTCCAAAACACTTTATACCGTTGAATGGGTAAGTCCGATACAGGGGGTTCCCAGCTGAGCTCTCCCCACAAGGTGCCGTTCACTCTCACCAGCGAACCGACGGATAGCTTCAGCGGTGGGCCAGGTGGCTTCGGAGCTGCCGGAAGCAAAGCAGTGAATATCCTGTACTAAGTTTATTACTACTAGTCTTAAATGCTGCTCCATTTACTCTGAAAGTCAAGTTGTCTTGTGCGTAATCAAGCACCATGTGATGAAGAGGTGTGGGAGGGGTGGAGATGCAGAGAACTCCACGCGTTTTTAACTTCATTCCTAGCCAGGCGTGTGAGCATAACGACCCGGCAGCTTGGCCCTCGGGAGAATTCGGCACCCATTAATTAGATGGCTGGATGGACCAAAAGCCAGTCTGAACATGTGGCAGATGAAAAATCTCAGGACATGTTGGGAATCGAATTTGAATCGATATGTTTGGGATCATATGAAAATCTATACTAAAGCCACAGGAATAATTTTCATGGATGATCCCGCCCTCCACGCCTCCCTCGAACTGTTACGTTCCCTGTCTTATATACGTACTTCCTTATGTTACCCTTCTAGCATTCTATCCACTCTGTTTAGACGAAATGTTGATAGTTATAACTACGTGAAAACCGTCGATAATAAGTCTTTGTCTTTATGAGGGGGCTGGAGGGGAATACCGCATTAGGCAGAGAGGGGGAAGCCTCGCTCGCAGTCATCCCCACCATCCATGTCACTTCTTTCCCCGGAGAAACTATGTTTCAGACATAACAGGTGAGAGATAAAGGTAAAGTTGACCCTGTGTTTAACTAGTTAAGCGCTATGCTATGAAGGCGTATGGTGGAGTGGATGTATAGAGCCACATTTTCTTGGCCTCGGTACAAGCTGGATGTGATTGGTCAGTTTTAGCCCCCCGGTACCCATTGAACAGGAGCTTGATGGGACTCCAGAGCCGGTCTGGAGGACATGGAGAATGAAAATTCTTGTTGCCCCCCACCGGGACTCGAACTCGGACCCGTTGGTCCTCCAGCCCGTAACCAGTCGCTATACCGGCTACGCTATCCCGACTCTTCTAACAGGTAAGAGGTAAAGTCTTAATTTGTTTTGGTGTAAAAACAAGACACCCGATATAAAACATCTTGGTAACGAGGTTGTGAACAGAGCTCAGCGTTCTCTTAGAAAAGTGGACGTGAAAAATCAAACAGTGAAATACTAATTTGGGTATATCCTCTTATTCAGAACGAATACGTTCCTGAGACAACGCCAAATGTACTCTAAAAATATATGTATACATTCCTTTAATCAAATGTTAGCATGAATTTTAAACGGAAATAATTTTAAAAAGGAGAACATTTTCAAAATGATATAGAACCTTAATTATCTGAAAAGTCCTGGATATTTAGTTATATTTATAATAGTATACTGCACTTTATAGGGTTACAACTGCACTAATATCTGCTGCTATCTAAAGAAAATATTTTCTTTATAGATTGCCTATTAAATTTCCTCAGAAACACCTAGCCTTTGCAATTTTCAACTGGCAACATAGCAATGTAGCAACCATCGTTTGCTTCCCCACTAAACGGGAGAAATGCATTTCATTAAGTCACTACATGACCAACTGTAGCAGTCGGCATTTTAGTGACTTCGGCTTCGAATGCAAAATGAACTCTAAAATACGCTCTATAAATGTATGAAACAGCTACTACTTCGAAAATAACACTCTGCATCCAAATTTCCTAGTAAATTTTGTAATCACCCTTTGAATTAATGTGCAACTGAATATGATTCTGGTGATCTCAAATGCAGAAATTTGGAGAAATCTCCCTCAGTCACTACAGCCTTCTATGTATTGTACCCACACAGGAGATATCGAAAATATTTTCTCTTGTTATTACCATCAGAAAAATGTTCATGCCTAGCACCGACTTCATTAATAATGGCACAAACAAGTAAGAAAGAAGGCACACCCAAAGCAGAAAATAAAACTAAAACTGAATCGAAATTCCGAGTGTTCACTGAAGGTAAATGAAATCAAATCGGCGCCAGGCTTGAATATTCCGTTCGACTTGTATATGGAAGAGGATTTCAAGTTTCATGTTTACTCTATTCCGAGAAAAGAAATTAATATATGAAGATAAACATTTTACGGAGGTGCCAGGACTCAGTAACAGCCGAGAGCATTCCCAGATTTGCTGTAATCCAGGCAAGTGCTATTTGCAGTGCAATAGGTTTGTCGAGTATGCTAGTAGTATGCACTGTCCGCGAGCGACTACGTGGAAGAGGGTCTGAGACATCCGTCTGAGATGCTCACCGACTGGCGGAAGCTCTGAAAAGATCTCTTCATACAGTCTCTTATTATGTGAAGTCCATATTTGTCATCAGAAGGAAAACAAATAGATATTTAGCACGTGGTCATGTCGGTATTTCACTTTCAAGAAGTTAAGGTAAAACTACCCCTGTAACAGGCCGTGGAGGCCCATAGGGTTGTGAGACTTCGAGGCTCCCACATTTTCTAGACGATCGGCTCACAGACGGTTTAAGGTTGTCAGTCTTACATGCCAACCACCCTTTAGCCCCCGGGAACATTCCTGGTACTCATTTCTATTAAAGGCTGAGTAGACCCCAGATACATGTTGCGTCTGGTAGGATTAGATCAAGTGAAAAATCCAGTAATCTCATCGGGAATCGAAACCGCAACCTTCCGGCTTGTAGCGTAGTGCCTCAACCGACTACGCTACCGCGTGCCCCTATTTCACTTTACCAAGTATAATTTTAAGTGAAATGTAATTTTTTTTTTTTTCAAAATGAGGTGCCTGTAATGAAAGACGATTGACGTATACGAAACGAAATAAATTCCAAGTGGTGTGGCCTAATAATGAGCAAGTTTATTCTTACGTTATATGTGTGTGCAGGGGGGGGCACACCGACAGAAATTCTATGTGGGTTATTTAACGACGATCTCATCATCGACTACACAGTGCCGGCCGACAGACTTTACACCACTTTTCATGCACAAATTACATCTACGATGCTGAAACTGAAATAGTTAAGCATACCAACTGAGAGCGTGAATGGAGCGGACGGTTCAGAAAATCCTCGCGTGCCGTTTGCGCTGATCGCTGCCACGCGGAACTGGTACCAGTGTCCTGGACGGAGAGAGTTCTTCAAGGTGACGTTGGTTCGCGACGACCGGTGTCTGGGTACCCAGTTGCTGAGGCGAGCAGTCGTGAAGTGGCGTCCCACATGATGCCTCTCTTCCAGCAGGAACAGAACCGGACTGCCATATCCCGCCGGTTCTTGGGGCTCTGCGGACCACTCCACTACCACAGTACGGCCTCTCCGTCGCTCCGTTACAGAGAGGTTGGTCGGGATTGGTGGGAGACCTGCATATCCAAAGATGAGATTGACTGGTCAGAGATAATATGACATTAATTTCTACGGTGCACTATGTCACTGCTTCAAATCCGGAAATTATATGGCGTCGAATGGGATAAGAAGATGACCGCGAATTATGAGGGGAGGATATGGAAGAAAGTATCTTAGTACTCTCGTGGAAAGAATGAAAATGAAATGAAAATGAAAATTCTTAGAATACTCTATTTAGTCTTCCACCATCCTAAGCTATGTACCGGCTCGCGTGGCTTCACTATTAGTTTCGAATGCCGTCTCGGAAAAGCTAATTTCGATTACTGGTCAGGACAATACTGTTACCTCCATGGAAGAAAGTTCTTGTTGAGAAACTAAGAGTCGCTGAACCAACCAGGAAAATCTCTATCATTTTAAGTACTCCAAATATTCTTTACGCTTTCACAAGAGGTCGCCACTGATTCTTTGCTTGACCCAGGTAAATTCAGCTCATATTTTCAATCGCTTTTAATATTTTCCTCTCATCTACACTTAAGCCTTCCATTCCTTTCAGCTTTTCAGACTAAAATCTCTCCCATGCGAGACAGATTCCCACTAGTTTCATCACACTAACAGTATCAGGTAAAAGTACAAATTATGAAGCTTATCACCATGCAGTCTCTGTTCCTTCCTCCCTCTTACATTCAAATATATTCGTCAGCAACTTTTTATCAACGCATTATTAATGTGACCTAGTAGTTATTTTACAATGAGAAATTCTTAGACTCCAGCCCTGACAGTACCTATCAGTGTACGCGATTGATTATCCGATATATTCCGACCAAACTACCCTGCATATTTGAATGTTATCTATTTCCCGGATCCATAGAGCAAGATATATCTTCGTGGCAACGGACCCTCTTACCCAAGTCGCATTAAAATCTCTACAGAGATAAATAAATTTTCCAACAGATCTTCTGGGGCTGTATACATAAATGCATTAACATTTATGCTTTGAAGCAAGCCCGGAGCCTTGCCGCTGATCTCAACATAAATAATAATAAACTCCTCAGATATAAAGAAGGCTAGCGAGGACAGGAGTACAGGCAACTTCCCGAACGTCGTATATATCGAATATACGTCAGACAATGTGCAATGCCCAACATAATATTAATATTGTAATGTGTTAGAGTGACTCGACAGTGGTTTGGATTGACGATTGGATTTATTGACCACTTACAGGTCGTAACTATACATATAACTATAGCACTGTCGCTAATTTCCACAATTTACAAATCACTACAGCACACTATACGTTTTTCAGTCTGCTTTCACTAGTCGTTTCCCGGTAATGGACCTTAAATATGGAGATTCGTCAACTGGACCGACAAAGTTTTCTCTTCACAGACTCCAGTAAAAGTGACTCCTTCCTTACAACTGACACGGCACGGACCGCATATAAAACACAGTCTGTCGTTGTACTCCAAGCTTCTCCGTGGAGACGTGTTTGTTTTCAAAGGCGTTACCCAGTAGTGGCTATGGTACATTTGCTTATATCGGGATCGTTGCCTACTAACGGATATTATTTCGTTTTTCGTTTTGAGGTCGTTCCCCAGTAACAGCTCTACACGCTACGTTATATTAAATAAGCCTTTACAAAATCAGTAAATATATACGATGACATGAAAGAAGTGATTTAAGCTGTATTCCGAGAGCTCATATTTTTCGCTTCTATGGAGAATTGAATGTGATTAAATACGATACAATTATCACTTATTATAACGTACGTAGATGGTTTTTTGTAAACAGTGTGTCTCAGTTACAATCCGAGTGCAAATCTTAGTATTAAAATTCAGGTTTTAATCAATGAGCCGTTATCATCCGGACTGCACAGTGAATTACGTGAAATTGGATGACGTCTTGCTTGTGTACTTACTTCGTTACAGTAATACACAGACCCAAATATCTCTGTTAATTCGAGATAATATTACTATTTCTGCCAGCTATTCCACTGTACCGTTCTTCCTTCTTTAGTCCTGATATTCGCGTTAGTCAATCTGACATTTAATTTTAGTGCTATGAAGTTGTTTAAGAATTCATATCAATGTCACTAGGCTAAAGTTCGAGTTTCCGTCGAAGCAGGAAATGAGAAATTTTCTTCGAAAAAGAAAAACATGACGTTTTTAACTCATGCTTCCCCATACATTCAATAGACACACAATGGCAGTCTGCGTACACAAGAACTAAGAGAATGCAAGTCAAACAGAAGTAGCTTCTCTTGTGATTTGAGGTAGCCAATAAAATTTCAAAGTTGGATTTATTAATATTCTTGAGTTTGTATATTTTAGTTCTCTTCTCCTTGAAATAAGTTTAAAAACATATTTTCTTTATATACTGAAGTTTATACAACCTACGTTTGTTCAACCACATACAAACTTCAAATGATACTACCTAACACCTGTCATTCTGTAAGTGCAAGATTGATGTACCGTGTTCCTATATTTCAATACAATGAGTCTAAACCAAATTTCTTGTTCAGTTGGGGCAATCATGAGGAATGGAATAATTTTGTTGTTGCTGCTTAGTGCAAGATGTAGAGTTTCTGTAGAAGCGGGTGTGATTCCAAACTTAAAAACAAAATTACAAATCATTACCGACGGCATTATTCGTGATGAAACGAGATGGAACCTGATGGATGTGCTACTATGTCAGCAGCAGAAGGAAAGTCAGCTGACTACAGTTATGGCCGGAGAGCTTCCAGTTTCATCAACATTAATTAGTTTAAACATTCTTCGGGACATTAGCAGCAGACATCCAGTGGTCTTGTCACGTCACAGATATCCGCCATCGGTCTTTACAGGAAAATGTGACATGGACGAGTCCTGCAGACCGATAGGAAAGGCCACAATTTTCATCCTGTTTGTTTCTATAAATGGGACCAGCGCATTTTCTGAAACTCTCAGAAATCTGAAGCACTTCATTTATTGGAATTCCAGGGCTCAATTCATTTTACTATTATTTGAAACATGCCACAATCTGGGGAAGGATATAAGTTCGGTTTTTCATATTTGCTGGCAAAATCGGATACTCAACGTGTTGGTGTTTTGCGTACAAGAGAGAATTGGATCAACAACAGGGGACGATATACGTGTATATTCGTACAACCCTTTCAACCAGCACACAAACGCTACTTTCCTTGTTCGGCTAAGTTTCAAGTCAATTAAGAGTAAGATGTGCAAATATAGCCGGAAATTTCTGTATTTAGACAAACTGCGGGGTTTAAATGGATATCTTTTGAAAGTGTCAATGTTCGATCATCAACCAAAATCAATTTTAAATGTAACAGAAGATGGCAAAGTCTACAACATCGGAGGAGAAGACGGAATTTTTCTTTTCGTTTTAGCTAAACACATGAACGTCTCTCCTATAGTATCGACACCAAGAGATATGGTGGACATGAGTTTCCGTCGTCCCGATGGGAGAGTCACTGGTTCTACTGGAGACATTGTTTATAACAGAGCCGATGTATCATTTAATTCACGTTTTCTGCGGTATGATTATATGAACGATATTGATTTCACATATCCACATGACAAAGAAGGTTTCTGCATTATTGTTCCTAAAGCTAGGCAGGTACCGGAATATTTGCGTCTGTTTTTGCCATTCAGTTCTGTCCTCTGGATTGCGTATGGCGCCACTGTCATGGTTACAGCAACTTTCTGGTATTGCACTGAATTTAAACTTACAGGGTCAGCAAGCTATACCAACGCCCTCATAAACACATGTGCTGTGTTCCTTAAGGTTCCTCTCAGATCTCTCATTTTCCAGAAATATGGAAGGATATTTTTCTTCACATGGATGTATTCGTCAATGGTACTGACTTCAGTATATAGAGGTTTTCTGATTACTTTTCTCGTTACTCCCCAGTTCTATAAAGACATCAACACTCTTCAAGATTTTGACGAATCAGGGTTGAGGCTAGTGATGTTCCCAGGCATAAAAGATAGTGCTCTTCTTGACACGCTCAACCCTCTACGTGTTCGTTTGAACAAGAAGACCGTCATAACAACACAGAACTTTTCCACATGCCTAAACAACTTGATGCGTTACAAAGACAGGGGATGTGCTTTCAATAAGTTGTCGGCCGAGTGGGCTGTAAGGCAGAAAGAGCACTTTAATAATGGAGTGCCTCAGTTGCATGTTATGGGAGAGTGTCTATCATGGTACGTTGAAGCTTATGAAGTTAGTCGTGAAAGCCCGTTCCTGCCTTATTTTAACATATTAATTAGTAGGGCTATTGAATCAGGATTGTTCAAAAAATGGAGAGACGATGTTCATTATAACGCCGCTCAAAAGCAAAGCTGGAAATTTCCTGCTTCTAACCAGAAAGTAATCTTGCAATTGTCACACTTTCAAGCGGCTTTCTCTAGTTTAGCTATAGGACTCTTCGCCAGCATACTTACCTTCCTATGGGAAATTAGAATATCTGCTTTTTCTCGCCGCCATTTTGAATATCGGAATCAGAGAGTGTGAGAATTCAAATTAAGATATAGCAACGTGTTTCAAAGGAAATCATTCTTTTCAATCACCTGTTAATCTAGTTCTTTTCCATACTTGGTGTAAAACAATTTTTGGCATTAAAATTTAGATCAGATATATATTTTTAATTGCCATAATTTGCATTTTAATTAACATCTTTCGCGTTTGTGCCAAATTTATTCTAAATACCTGTATTATTTAGGCATTTGACATATATTTATTACTTAGGCTTATTGTAGACCAAGAAGTCCTTGAAATTTAAATAACTATAATCCTGCATGCACTTGACGAACGTAACAATTTCAAATTCTAATATCTTGCACTTTGCAGTGTTGCATTACTCCATGTTTCTGTCTCTCACATATTTTGTTCTACTCGTAAGAAATGTGCTCTTAAAACTTTTAAAATAGTCCAACTACATATACCACCTATTTTAATATTAGAAACTTTTCGTTTTCCCAAAAACGAGGCTACAGAAGTAGAAATAATTAGGAATTTTCAGCTTTTTTTTCCATTAGCAGGAAATCCTACTACAGGTAGAATATTTAACTATGTGGCGAAATTTAATTAGAAATGTGAACGAACTATGTAGTTTGTGACACAAAACACTTTAATTATGCGTGGCTTATGGTTTTTGAACTAAGCCGCTTCGAATGTCGAGGGTTCCAAATATTTCGTCAAACCGTGAAATTTCCACCTTTAAGGTTAATAACTTCGGAGTGGGTATATCAACTCTTACGTATGTAAGATTTGAGGCTTTAACGGCGATGACTATGAAGATTGCCTTCTTCTAAGTTGCCACTACGTGTAGGTCTTGAGTGAACCGACGTTTCGGAAGAACGTATCGCCTCCATCTTCAGGGTAGAAAAATCCGCAAGCAAGGAACCAGCGTGAGCAGGTGGCTGCAGTCTGCTTCTGTGACGTGTTACTCATGCAATTCATCACAAGCAACTACTCAGCTTTCTTGTTACAGAATGCAATTACAGTATTTCATTGAAGAGTACAGTGTAAGCCTGTATGTAGAACGTAATTTTATCGTTTCTGTTGTGTTACTATGCTTGAATATGGAAAATATATGACGAAGTTGTAGTTGGTAAATATGAATACGTTGTTTATTTAATAAATACAAGGTGGTTCAAATATGACCGGGAATGATTTTTTTAAACCATAATTGCCAAACACTTACTTGCACGTGTCAGTCTTCAACGTACTCCCCTCCGGAGTCAACACATTTTTTCCAACGTTCTGGAAGCATCCTAATGCACTTTTCAAAAAAGGCTTGTGGTTGGCGGCGTATCCACTCCTGACCACAAATCAGTCCCGGTTATATTTGAACCCCAGGTATCAGTGCAATGCCCATTTATTTTCGTCACATTTTAAAATACGTAATTTCCTTCAGTAATTTTTCTGACACGACTCTCAATAAAAGAATTACAAAACAATGTTTGACGATACCAGTAACAACAATCAACAGAGCTGCAATTGTTGCTACAGATTGGGTTAAGGAATACGTACATTAGCCATACTGAAGGATACAAGAGTATATGTTGTTATAGTAAGATACATTGTATTCCAGCATCCTGTTGCTCCGATTACATTGGTCGCGCGGTCTAAGGCATGAAATGTTTTCTCCCCATCAATCACTGGGGTCATGGGTTCGAATCCCACTCAAGGCATGAATGTTTACATTTATTCTCTGTCGTCCTGTGTAGGTAGCGACCTTGCGATGGGTTGATCCCCGCCCAAGGAATCTTACCGACTGTCTATATAATTCAAAACTTTAAAACACAGGGCAAGGTCCTCAAGGGCTGTAGCACCCACAGAGTAGCAGTAGTAGAAGCCTATTACACTGGCCATCCATTTAATTCGTAAGGGCACTATTGAAAGTGCAACGTCTTAGACTTTTGGTGTTAGTTCAACGAAATATTTCGACCTTATAACTTCATCATTAGATAGATAATTTTACGTAATTGTTGTACTGTATTTTTTCCCCAGTTCACTTAAAAAAATGATTTAAACTATTTACGGTTATAGTCGAATTTTGTTCAGTTGAGAAAGGGAGTAGTTAGTTCCATTAATGTTAACAAAATTTCTTAAATTGTCCCTTCGACTGGAATTCAGCCTTTGATATCCATTTCTCTATATACATGCGTGCTACATATTCCACTCATCTCATCCTTCTTGATTTAGTTTTCACAGAAAATTAAATTAAGAGCATACTACAAGCAGTATCATTACTCAAATCAATGTTATTCTACTTAAAAAAGAAAAATTATTAGGGATGTGACGCCTTGTACTGTGTTAGTAGAGCATTACCACCTTTTCGGAGAAACCTGTTGCCTTCGGCGACAGACTCAAACTACACTGAAGATGGAGGCAGCGTTTTAGTACCTATTTATCAGACTACACAGCATCACTTCCAAGAAACCCGTGATTTTAATATTCATCGCCGTTGTAACGTCAGATCTCAATAATAAACGCAGTCAGACTTACCTGGGACGGTGTCAAGACCTTGGGCACGCTGACAGGTGATTCCGCAACTATGAGAACAGCATTTGTCAGTGCTAGAGCATTCTGGATCGCTGTGGCAAGCTTCAATGCATGCTGCGTCGAACAGGGACAGTGCCGAGCCGTTTGGACAGAAGCCGGGCTTGACATAGTCTGCCGACAGACAAGTGTCTATACACTGGAACAGAGAACGCCAAGTTTAACGTTTCGCTTGCCACCTGCACACCGCAGGCAAGCACACATATACATCACATGCAACAGATGGCAGAGAACCGATGTCACTGAGGCAATCTGCGATATTCCATGGTAACATATTACACCACTCACTCCGAAGGAGTGGTAGTACTCAAGTAGGTTTATTGTCTGGTTATTCAGTAATTTCATGTGTCTGTGTTAGCTCCTGAGGTTAGAGAACTATGTACCGAAAGGCGTAGGAGAAAGTCTCCGCAGACTATTCTAAAACATCATGTCAGCATCTTCCTAAAAGTCTGAAGGAATGACGAAAAACTTAGACAAGAACCGGAGACCTCCAGTGTGTAAATCACACACTCTCATTGTCCGACCACATTCTTTGGTGCGTAATAACAATGAGAATGTTCTTCAACATCTGGAGTACTAGAAATATCCCATTGGTCCGTGTTTAGAAGTCCCGAGTTCGATTAATATATCTGCACTAACAATGAAGGTAAAAATTAGTAATAAAAACTCTTATTATGATCATGTTTCTGGATCATAGCACCACGTACATGTCCGCTGTATTGCCGAAGTTTCTGAGACGTTTCGAAATGTAGGCAACACAACCAGCATCTCCACAATGTAATCACTCAGGAACAGGGCCAATATTACTAGCGAAGGGAAATGAGAGCCACATATCAACAACCAGTCTCTCGGTATAATGGCAGTCACAGGACATGACAGCAGAACCAGCCCATGAACCAGTAGATATAGTTTTTCGTTGTCTACATCTAGTGAAATGTAAAAAAGGTAAAGCTATCCCTGTAACAGGTCATGGAGGCCCATAGTGTTGTGAGACAATCGGCTCACAAATGGCCGTAAGGTTGTCAGCCTTAAGCGCCGGCCACACTTTACACCGCAGAAAGATTCCTGATACTTTTTTCTGTTAGAGGCTGAGTCGATCCCAGAACCATA
The DNA here is from genome assembly GCF_002891405.2 of Cryptotermes secundus. Lineage (NCBI taxonomy): Eukaryota > Metazoa > Arthropoda > Insecta > Blattodea > Kalotermitidae > Cryptotermes > Cryptotermes secundus. The sequence goes on along the minus strand of NW_019732857.1, from coordinate 1,954,447 downwards.
GTGCGGCTGGAAGGATTAGGTCAGTTGAAAGAATCCACCTCATCAGGACTCGAACCCACGACCTTCCGGCTTGTATCATAGTGCCTCAACCAACTACGCTACCTCGTGCCCCTTAAATTGTCCCTGTGCTTAACTAATTAAACACTATACCATGTAGGCTTATGGGGGAGTGGATGTATAGATCCACATTTTCCTGACCTCGGCATTAGTTGGAGGTGAGTGGTGAGCTTCACGTCCCAGCCGCTTTACTTCGAGGAAAGAGCCTCAGATACCCATTGGATATGAGCTTGGGTGGATCCCAGAGCCGCTCTGGACGACATGGAGAAGTGAAAATTCTTAACCCCATTCGGACTCGAATTCCGACCCCTCGGTCGTCCAGCCTGTAGCCAGTCGCTACACCGCCTGAGCTATCCCGGCTCATCTAGTGAAAGCCTAACGAAATGTGCTGATATGAAAATATATACTGAGGGCCCTACTTAAAAATTTACGGCTATTCTAATTTCAGCATCAATGGTCACATCTTTACTACATAATGAGTTACAGGTTTGTATATAAGAATAAAACAAACAGAAGAGCTGTTAATAGCTTCTGTATTGTTCCTTTTTTACAAGATGCACTTATAATGGTCTCCATGTTCATGAACACATAACTCAGCTCTGCGTGGAAAAGAAATTCATAAACGTTCGAAGATTTCAGGCGTCATAAGTATGCTTCATTTCACGTGCAAATTGTTGAATTCGACCCTGCAGCGCTTCTCCAGTGCCAACTGTGCTGACAGAGACTCTGGTTTTCAAATTTCTCACAGAAGTGAATAGAGAACATTCAAGACAGGTGAGCGTACAGGCCTACTCCATATAATTTAGTAAGAAGATGGGTTTCAGATGGATTCTACGTCACTACGCGACAGAAACAAGATATACTCGACATGTCCGTCTTTCAGAATATGACAGCAAGAGCTCACATTTTCTAACAATAACTTTATGAGGAAGACTCTCAGGGTGCATATTAATATGAGCGCTTTCATTTATTTCTATGCACAGAAACAAACGTGTAATATATGGCATATTATAATGAGACAGCCGTGTAAATTATGTGTTATGCGTAAATATAGTTTAACCAGAATATATTTAATATTTTCTGAAGATAAACCATCCCCATTATGAGTTAATTTTAAGCGTTTACTGATGCACTTTCATTTCAAAGGTGAGAAGGTAACATTTCTGGAAGGAATAAGGATTTCGTGTGACTGAAATGTTGCTGTATCGACCCAAGACGATTGCTAGGCAACGACGAGCTTCTGAAGATCCTTTTGGGAGGGAGAGGGACTTCGTCAGTGACTTGTGGTCGAGAGGAGATCTGTTCCGGCTATCACACAGAAGCTACCGAATGCTGAGGCGTGTGTTAAAGCAGCAAAAAGCGGAGTATAGGCCCATAATTTTAATGGATGTTAAGCATTTCATTCGGCATAAAGAGCTTTCATAACTCCGGGAACCGTAATGAGTACAGTAAAGTCTTATAATGTTAGGCGTCGGAACACTTGGAAGTGGAAGAAGAAGAAGAAGAAGAATGGAAATGCACTTCCTTCTGATTACTAACATTTCATTTGCCAATTATGCAAGCTTAGCCACCTCTGTGGTCTAGTGGTCAGAGTTACTGGCTACAGATTCTGAGGTCCGGGTTCGATTCCCGGCGCTACCAAATATTCTGAGAAGTAGTGGCTCCGGAATGGGGTCCACTCAGCCTTGTGAGGACAATTGAGGAGCTATTTCAAGGAAATAGCGGCTCCGGTCTAGAAAACCGAGATTAATGGCCGTGGGTATCCGTGACACCTTCTATCCGCAAACGTTCACACTAATTTCGTCGACAAGTGGCGGTCGCTCGGTCGGTATATTTCGCTTGCGGACTACAGGCCACGGAGTTTGTTTTTGTTTGTTTTTTGTTATTATGCTAGCTTATAACTTGCGTCATTTGTAATTTAATACACATTTATTCGTAAAATGGCCTCTCAACTAAATCACGTATATACACGTACATACTCTACACAAGTGATTTAAGACTAGGAACTAATTAATCGTTCCAGCCTAAACAGAGAGCAAGAATTTGCTCCAGAAGGTTGATAATTTATAGAATATCGACATGGAATAATCCCAGGAAGATTCTGCAATGAAGTCAAATGTTTTGTGCTATAGTTTGGAATGAAATCACCCAGAAGTATTCAATTTAAAGGAGAACAGAAGGTCACGAAGTCTCTCCAGCAGTTTTTCTTATCTGGAGGCCCATTCTTTTTTTATTATTGACGAGAAGTTAGTCCGAAACGGGGTGACAACATCCTTTCATCAAAAACTGAGGAATTCTGTTCAAATTCTTGTAGAGATGTAGCAAGTGGACTATGATCAAGACAATAAGCAAGCAGAGAAAGGAAAATAATCGTGTTCAAATACCAAATCAACTTGCTATACCAAAACGTCAGATTTTAATACCCGAAATTCATAGCAGTTTACGATGATATCCTGATACACTTTTCTGGGCCTGTTCTAGAAAACAGCCAGAAACATGGACGGTGGGTCTACATGCACAGAGGGAGTCTGGGCCTTTACAGGGAAAATTAATTATTTCTTTCATCGGGTGATTGTCAAATTAGTATACCATTAAAAGGTAAATAATTCTCCAAATTCACTGTGCTCCCCCGAGACACATTTGTATAATATTATATTAGTATATTAGGTTATATAACCCAATATACTAATATATATATATATGTGTGTGTGTGTGTGTCACGTGTTCCTGCTGCGCCATCCACGTCACAATATATATTGTCACGTGTTCCTGTTGCGCCATCCACGTCACAATATATATTGTCATTTGTGCGGGTGACTTTTAAGATGAGATTTGGTTTGATAACTGGATTTATTGGTCACTCCTTGTACAATCTCTCTTTTTTCTTTTCTTTTTTTTTTCCTTGGCACTACAGCCCCATTGGGTCTAGGCCTACCTCAATGAACTCCGTTCACTTCGGTTTTTCTAGATCTTACACATTCGGTAGGACTCCTTGGGCGGGTGATCAGCTCGTCGCAAGGCCTCTACCTGCACACAAACACAGAAAAACGCATACACACAAACTAAACATCGATGCCCTGAGTGGGATTCGAACTCACGATCCCGGTTTCCAAGCGAGGAAGATAGTACATGCCTTAGACCTCTCGGCTACCGTGACCGGCTACAGTTACTGGTAATCACAATAAATTACAATAAATCACAATAAATCTTCAGCCGAACACTTCGTCATTGACTGCCTGGGGCTCACTCAATTCGGATCTACGACGACTGTCTTGCCGTCATTGGTTTCTGGTTATATAGCCTCGGGTCGTTCTCACGGAAAACACGTCCATTGCCTAGCAATGGACGTCTATTATTGTCGCATATTGTTCTAGTCTCTACCTCGCAACGGGCTGTTTACCCAGAATCTGTCTCTGCAGGAAGGTGATGTCTAGCAATGGGTCTGTATGTCACAATATATTATTTCCATTTGTTTGTTCATAGGTTTAACATTCCTTTCCCAGAGATACGCTCTTCCAATTCACTTTCAGAAGGGAATAAATGACATGGAAGCCCCATCCATCCCGCCACATTCTTCTTCACGTAATAAATGCACGGCAGGTACGGCTAATCGAGGCCACATGCAATTATTTATAGGTTCAGCCTTTCTCCGATAGTAGCACTTCTTGTTCGTCTCTGGGCCCTCGGGAAATACGACCCAAGATGTGCGGTTTCGCAGGCGAGCTTGGAGCAAGTTTCTTTTTTCCCCATGATTCAATAGACAGATGGTCTGTATTAGGCATGGCAATTCAACTCCGCGTCTGTGTCTGGCGTGGGAATTCGATTCCGCGCCCCGTGACCGATATAGGAATTCAACTCCATGATCTATGTCCGGCGTGGGGACTCAGCTATGCGATCTGTGTCCGGTATGGTAATTCAACTGCGTGATCTGTGTCCGGCGTGGGGATTCAGCTACGCGATCTGTGTCCGGTATGGTAATTCAACTGCGTGATCTGTGTCCGGCGTGGGGATTCA
>NW_019732857.1:1878851-1950164 GCF_002891405.2 Cryptotermes secundus | reverse complement strand
TACAGTATTATAACCAATGGACGATAGAGAAGACTCAGTTATCCATGGCTTTACTTCTTTTGGCTTATTTTGGACTTCACCCATCGTCTGGTATGTAAAAGACAAAAAGACAAAAAACCACTACGTTTCGGAGACTGGATCTGTCTCCGTCTTCAGGTGGATCACTGGTCCTGTGATTGAGACTAGCTCTTTCTAAGGGGCCCAACAGAGTAAGTTTATCCTTTCCTATCCACCTGAAGACGGAGACACATCCAGTCTCCGAAACGTCGTGGTTTCTTGTCTTTTTGTCTTTTACATACCAGACGTTGGGTGAAGTCCAAAATAAGCCAAAAGAAGTACAGTATACACCATCGTCAGAATCCTTTCAAGTCTATCTATCCATGGCTTGTACATAACAGTCGCCAATTGCCTTACAAGTAAAGATATAATAAATACGTGCCACTCTAATAATTCAATTCGTGTTCATTTTCTTGCAGACTTAACAGCACAGAGGCCAATTACAAAGCTGGCATGAGTACATAGAAATACACAAAACAACCCAAAAATAAAAAATAAACAATAAGACAGTCTATATAATGGCAAAAAATTACTAACAATTCCAAGAAAAATTAAAGTTAGCATTAAGAGGTGAGAAAAATAAAATAAGTAGATTTCGAATGGTTATTCCATTAAGTGGCTAGAAACGACAATACACATACATCCACACATAAAAGTTAATAATAATAATAATAATAATAATAACAATAACCCAATTAATTCTTAATTATTTATGACGAAGCTCAACATCCTAATAATAATAATACTAATTCAATTCATTTTTATTTACGTGCAAACTTAACAGCACAGAGGCCAATTAAAATGTTAGCACGAGTACATAGAAATACACTAAAATAATTAAAAAACAAAATACAAAATTTGAGAGTCTATATAATGGTAATAAATTAATAAAATTTCCAAGAAAAAATAAAGTTAACGTTAACAGAAGAGAAAATAAAACAAGACCAATATACGTACATACACACACGTAATACGTATTAAGAGTATTATCAAATATTATTAACAATTTTAGGTTCAGTGTCATTGACAGAAACTGTTCCGATTGCAAATATGTCGAGATCTTTACACACCGCGTTGGCAGCATAGGCGCACCGAGCAGAAGGACAGTGTTTATTAGAGGGACAAACACCAAACAATGAGAAGTCCCTAAGATTGCTGGGAGGAACACGAAGGCTAGCATTTTCCAAAAGAGAAGCGCAGGATTTAAGACGACGAAAGACCTGAACAAGAAAAAGTGCATCAAGGTGATGTCTCCGTTTATGTAAAGATTGCAGACTTAATTTCTCTAAAGCATAAGCATAAGTATATGAAATATGAGGGAAAAAACGATAAAAACAGACGGACGCAAACTTCTGCTGGATGCGCTCAAGCTTATTGGCATCAGTCGAGGTGATGGAGTTCCAAACTACTGAGGCATATTCCAATTTGCACCTGACTAAAGTAAAGTATAGTACATACAGACACTCAAGGGAGGAAAACCTGTAGATAATGGAGCGAATAAGGCCTAAAATCTGTATGCATTCAGAAAATATGTAATTAACATGTGTGTGAAAATGTAACTTTGAATCAAAGAAAACACCCAGGTCCTTAATACTGCTGGTGCGTGTAATGATAGCATGGCAAAGCTGATACTCATAGCTCAGAAAATTTGTTTTTCTGGTGTATGATACAACTCGCGTTTTAGCAATATTAAGTTTCATGGAGTTATCAGTGCACCAGTTACTTACGGACTTAATGTCAGATCGAAGTAAGAGGCAATCATGTGGTGAATTAATGACGCGGAAATTTTTGAGATCATCGGCAAAAATTAGAAGTTTACAGTAGTTAATAAAGTTGCATAGGTCATTTATAAATACGTTGAAAAGAAAAGGCCCCAGAAGAGAGCTTTGCGGCACACCGGACGTTACGTGAAAAGGCAGGGAGAGAGTGCCAGAAACGCGAACCCGAGATTGTCTTTTGGCTAAGTAACTGCGAAACCAACTAACATAAGCATCAGAGAAACCGAAGGACCTTAATTTATGCAAGAGCATATTATGAGGGACGAGGTCAAGAGCATTTGAAAGATAAAAATATCAGCTTGACGCTGACCACGAACAACAGGCGTCAATAAGTCGAGAAACGTCACCATATTTGTAACTGTAAATTTAGTTCTGCTAAAGCCATTTTGGTTGGAATTAAATTTAGCATGGTGAGAAACATGATCATGAATAATGAATTCAAACAATTTAGAGAAATTACTGAGAATATAAATTGGTCTGTAGTTGCTCACAGCGGCAAGATTGCCCCTTTTAAATACTGGTACAACAGCAGATCCTTTCCATGCAGCAGGACAATATTGCTGCGTCAGATTCAAGTTAAATATATGCCTAAGTATAGGAATAAAAATAACTCAACAACCTTTTATGATAAAACCAGGAAAACCGTCAAGCCCAACAGAGTTTGATGGTTTTAGTCCATTTATGGCTTTGTAGACATCGGAATCAGAAATGGGGGCAAGGGATAAAAATTCAGAAGATTGCGAGAGAGGGTGAATGACCTTAGAGCAGTGGTTATTGTAAACAGATTGAAAGTGCTTAGTGAATGCATCAGCAACAGCTTCGGGCTGGACTAGGTGTGTACCATCAGCTTCTAGATGAATGGAACCGGATCTATGCTTTCTGAAATTAGATATGTATTTCCAGAAAGGTTGGGGCTGTGACTTTAAATTGTTATCAACTGACTTCAATCATCTAAGCCTGTCGGACATGATGGTGTTTTTAACTAGTTTTCGGTAATAGGCGAACCTGTCGTAAAAGTAATGGAAAAGTTTCTTTTTAAAACGACAGTGGAAATAATTTCTCTTGGTGATGTAATGCCTTAAGGTATAGGAGAACCAGTGAGGGAATTTAGACTAGCAGCGAAACCCACAAGGAATTGCCTGCTCCATGGCACTTCTGACAGCAATACTGAGGCTGACGACTGCTACGTCAACAGAAGAGGTTTCATACACGCTTGACCAATCATAAGTTAATAGAACGTTGTAAAGAAAAGTGTAGTTGCCTGCTGCGAAATTTTGATAACTAAACTCACAATTTTAATTATTATTAACAAGAGGTAGAAGCACATCCATACTCAAAGGAGAGTGATATATATATCAGGCGCGACCAATCCAGAGTCGGCAGCAACAGACTTTAGATCAATGAAATTTGCAAAAACTAGGACAAGCATGTTAAAGAGTGTCAACAGCCTCAACGCACTGCCTTAGGCCAAGGAAACATGTGGAGGTGCATATAGAATCCCCTTTGAGTTTAGAATAATAATGAAAACTATGTAGAGGTGTCCCGTTCTCCCAGTTGAATCCAGGAGCATTGAAGTCACCGACTAATATGACCTGAGTAGTGTTCGTGTCTAGTTTGTTTTCAAGTTGTCGAAAGTAGCCAGTAATGACTTCCGGTTTGGTGTCAGGGGAGAAGTAATGGTTACCAATAAGCATGTTTATGCCATCAGCAATGGGAATCTCAACCCATACACATTCAGAACAGCGTTTTAAATCATACCTGCGACTGCAGGAGCCCAGGCTAGCGGTAATGGCTGTTAACACGCCACCACCGCAAGCCTTGTTTATACTCGTATATGGCCGGTCATACCGGTAAGCGGTGTATAATAATAATAATAATAATAATAATAATAATAATAATAATAATAATAATAATAATAATAATAACAACAACAACAACAACAACAACAGAAGACGGGAGTGCAGTCAGTTTCCTACGCCTAATATATTGTGACGTGCTGCCTGAAAGCCGGACTACAGGACATCCATCCCTGCGCAAAGGGCAATGAGAACGCATGCTCCCTAGGAAACGGCGTACCCAACAGAAGCAGAATTGTTGAATTCCCGCGGCAACGGATAGACCAACTGACAGCGAAACTGAACTTTTCGGCAAGGTGGTCTCTATCCCGTCCGAGCGTAGGATATAAACGAAGAAGAATTCAGAAGACCAAGTCAGTTCGTGTCCGACTAGAGCAAGAGTCAGTCCAGCTTCAAAGTACGGAGATCCAAGACACTCAACAGAGAATAGGGGTGCAAGAGTGTATAACAGTTGAAGAGGTAACGTCTGAATGCGATATACGTTCGAGTGATTTTGTTAGTGAGTGTAAAGAGTGATTGTCCAATAAACATGTTCGTCCATGTTCGAGACCCACACAATTTCTTGTCACGTTGCCTAGGAAACATAAGATATATAAAGCTTTTAACCTTAATTTACCCCATAACTTTCGTCTTTATAACAAGTTTATAGTTCATTGTATTTTATAATGTAATAATTTTCAAGTATCCAGTTTCACCATCGTAATTGCAGCTCAGTAGTGTGTGTATATGTAATCACGTGTTTGCCTGATGATGGCTTTAATAGCCGAAACATGTAGCTAAGCTAATTTTAGCCGTGACCATTGTATTGTTGTATTGCGACGGACTCTAATGAAGAATTTTATATAATACGTAACACAACAGGACACACGAAATGCAAATTATATTCGTTACGTTACTTTACAGTTTACATTATAGTGAGCACTATGGTGCAGTGCTCTGATGGTGGTGGTGTGAGGCGGCGGTGCCTGCTGCGGGCTAATGATTAGTTGGGTGCCGATGCACTGCAGTATCATACGGACACTCCCTGGTACAATCGCTCATTTCCACCTTCCGTTTCATCTGTACCGCCCCACTGTTGATGCCGCTGCACGCATGTATTCGTACCGTCCAGTCTGCAAACTCAGGTTGTCCAGAACAAAAGCCTCTCCATTTTACCGCACTGGCCCTGCTGTAAGGCCAGGGTTTTCTTCAAATAATGCTTCTTAGAAAACATAGTTCGCCTTATTTTCTGGTCTTTAAGAATTAACTGAAGATGATTTCAACATCTAATTGTTAATTCTAATGAAACTTGTCAGAAAATCTATAAAAATAAAATTATATTTAAAATATTAAACGCTGGTGTACTATTTCTTAAAAATATATTTTTTGCCCTTTTTTTCTTTACAACCCTCCAGAACTAAGTGACACGTAAAAAAATCTTTTTTCCTGATTTTAGCATTGGAAAAATGTGCGATCATCTGACGTTCTATACGAAGCCTTTGAATCGAAAACCTCATGACCCGCTAGAACTGCTAAGCTTTTTCCTCAACCGTATTTCTCTGTGTTCCCCACAAGTCTTTAGCCATTGTGTGCAGAAGGATATTAGTACCGATGATCAAGTGACAAACTTCGTCAGTGATAAGCGCTTTAGGCTAGTTAACATAGGCCAGAGGGATCTGGAGACAAATGTAACGATGAACGTTGGGGAGGAAAATCTCGGACGTTGTCTTTCCCACCATCATGGAACTTCTTTCCACGGCCTGAGCATACCATGTGGATAGTTACTTGCAGGTCTCCTGGCCTGATTCACCCTCTTTTCCTGTATTTCTATTAGAACAGTTGCCTCTCTCAATGTTTTATATAGGTCACTATAGCTCCCACTTATTCCTAGAGTAAGATTTCAAAACGTATACTAGTATTTTCTAATTTTATATTCGTATTTAATTGCAAATACAATTCTATCGCTTACTTGCTTACTTACTTACTTACTTACTTACTTACCATGGAGCTGAAACCTTCTAGAGGAGCCGCCAATTCTGCAACTACTACTAAAGAATTTCCCAGCATTTTATGGAACCCGAAGGTTCATCACCGTATTCACAAGAGCCCTCCACTGGTCCCTATCCTGAGCGAGATCTATTCAATTCATACCATCCCATCCTATCTCTCTAAGATCCATTCTAATATTGTCCACCCACCTACGCCTTGGTCTTCCCTGTACAATTCTATCGCTAACCAAAATATAAATCATGTTGGAAATAGAGAGCCGAATATCGGAATAAGCGAGCTCAATTTTCAGAGCTACATAAAAATCAAATGATATTTGGTGGTATAACCTGCGAATTGTATGGATGGCAACATAATATCGAAGCATCTCATACATGCATCTTGGAGGGTCAGCAAGTTGCTAGATAGAATTGTGTGGAGAATTCATGACCATGAGGACAGAATCAGGAATTACTATCATATTGAGTTAAAACCACTCATCATAAACTTAAAATCAGCTTCCTTGAATACGAAACTGCAGTTCTTGTACACTATGTATGTATATTACTTATTGTTCACCTTCTTTTATACATATGACCAAGACAAATTTTCCTTGGCGCCGTTCACGAAGCGGGACCTGTTGTGGCCTTCCCAGTTTCCGTACCCTAGGGCTGGCCCTTTAATCAGGTACGTAGTGAATGCACCTGCCTGTTGATTAAACTTTCCGAGACGAAGAAACCGACCAAAAGGGCGGCAGACAAGCATCTCGCCCATATGTTAGTGTTTGGATATGCCTGCGGGCCACTGCCCCTTCCCCCCCCCCTCTCTCACTGTAGCTGAAGAAACGCTCGGTCCGAAAAATCTTCCTAGCTTTATCGAGTGGGAAGAACGTCACAATGGACGTTATGTAACCAAGAATTCTAAACTGTATATTATTGAGAATAATACGCGTGGAAAGAATAACTAAATTTTTGCGATAATGGTTATTTACACCACTGTTACCCGCATATTCAATATTATTTTTAATGCAAGTTTAGTATTGGAGTGTTTCAGGATTATAAACTAAAAGCAATAAAAATAATATAAGTATTACAAAGCCAGTCAACTGAAGGCGGGAGATCAGCAAGTTCCTCAGACGTTATGTAGGCCTACTGCATAACAAACATACAACAAACAACAGTTAACATCTAAAATACTGGTATTACGGCATCAAAAAAAGAAGAATGAGCCAAAGTGTCCGGTATTTACCATATAAAGCAGACTGCTCTACACGCCGGCCACACTTTACCTCAAAGGAAGATTCCTGGTACTCATTTCTGTTAGAGGCAGAGTCGACCTCGTCGGGAATCGAACCCGCGAACTTGCGGTTTGTAGCACAGTGCCTCAATCAACTATGCTACGGCTTGTCTCTCAAACAAAAACAAAAAAACAAACTCCGTGGTTTTAGTCCGCAAGTTAACTGTACCGACCGAGCGACCGCCGCTTATCAGAGAAGTTAGTGCCAATTTTAGCCGATAGAGGATGTCGCGTGGTCAGAGTAACGAATCCTCACGGCCGTTAATTTCGGTTTTCTAGACCGGAGCCGTTATTTTCGTGAAAAAGCTCCTCAGTTATCCTCACGAGGTTTAGTGGACCCCGTTCCAAACCCACTGCTTTTCAGAAACAGAAAAGTCAGCACGACTTTGTCTACGATAACCTGTGATACTTCTCAATTAACCGTTACTTCTTATTGATTATAATTTTGGGTTCTGTTAACGTCTTTTGAAGGCTGAAGGATTCAATGGGCCCAGGAGTTCCGGAAACCTTGGTGTAAAGTCGAGTTGCAAGGTCACCACGGACGTCATATTGTGCAAGCACCAGTCCTGTTGCACTAAGTAATACTGTTTTGCTCATTAACAAACTCACACAAACAGGTTATATGTTAGACGTCTTGGATCTTGCGCAGAAAAGTACAAAGAAGGGAGCCGAGAGCATATTCTTTCTTAGAAAGCAGTCTGGACACTTTGCCTGCGCATTGACACGTGTCATATGATAGAACAACACAAAACATTCATTGCCACNTTTATTTGTAGAAAATTGGGCAGGAGACCCGGCTATCTCACGGCTCTCTGCCTACACAGGAAAAATACGAACACAGAAATAGCACGTACATACATGTGGATAGACCGCCTCTGTGGTCTAGTGGTCAGAGTTCCTGGATACAGATCCAGAGGTCCGAGTTCGATTCCCGGCCCTACCAGATTTTCTGAGAACTAGTGGGTCTGGAACGGGATCCAGTCAACCTCGTGAGGATAATTGAGAAGCTTTTTCAAGGAAATAACGGCTCCGGTCTAGAAATCCGAAATTAACGGCTGTGGAGATTCGTTCCGCTGACGACACAATACCCTCTATCCGCTAAAATTGACACTAACTTCGCTGACAACGGCGGTCGCTCGGTCAGTATAATTCGCTTGCTGGCTTTGTGATATAGAATCTGAAACCTTGTGACGATGATGTATAAATACAATTACTGACACTTAGAACATTATTCATAGTCCAGTTTTTATTCAAGAACATCGTTTCGGAGACTGGACTCTGTCACCGTTCTCAGGTAAAAGCTTACTCAGTTGGACCCAATCGATAGATACCAGAATTAACAAAGACAGGATATGAAATAAACAACATAAACCACCAACGGAAGTTAAGATAACATTAAAATACTCCACATACATGAGGCGTTGTACCTATGGTCATGAATAATTTAACGACCAGAGCCCATTATCCAAATATAAGCCAATAATAAAGAGGCAAATTCTAAGAGAAGCAAATATCATAAAATCAAAGATATGGTATGGTCTATTGACCTATGAACTCAGAGATAAGCAAAAATAAATCTATGTATAGATAAAACAAATATCGAATATTAAAATTCAAGCAGACATACAATCTGAACTGGATGGAGCAGTGGTTTTCTGAATTGTGCTTCAATAAAAAGTCTAGACGGGAGAGAATTCCGAGCTGCATTCATTGATTGATTGGATGAGCTACCAAAGATATGTGGGGGGGAGGGAATTCCTTTATTTGTTGTAGGTGATGTTAGGTTCAATCTGCGAGACCTTCCCTTTTTCAAATACACGAGTATATTGCGGCCGTCTTCATATGCATGTTTTTATGTTGCCTCATGTAAGTCTTGGTCGTGTCTACTGTCGGGTACTATGTGGTACCATACAAATTTCCGTCTGCTTGAATTTTAATATTCGATAATTGTCGTATCTATACGTATATTTATTTCTGCTTTATCTCTGAGTTTATAGGTCGATAGACCATATCTTATCATTGATTTTATATTTTCTTCTTTTAAAATATGTCTCTTCAGTGTTGGCTTTTATTTTGATGCAATCCGATTTTATTGACCGTGACCGTTAAATTATGCATGATCATAGGTGCAAGGCCTCGTGTGTGTGTGGAGATTTTAATGTTTGTCTTAACTTCCGCTGATGGTTTTTGTTGTTCGTTTTGTATCCTGACATGTTGGTTCTGTTGTCCGGACATAGGACTAGCTCTGTATATTGGACCCAGCTGAGTAGGCATTTACCTGAGTAGAAAGAGAGAGTCCACTATCTGGAACGCTGATTTTAAATAAAAATACAAAGCTGGGTAATGTCGGAAAAGTCAATATTTTGAGTAATATACAGTGAACCTCACAGGGCAGTAGGTCGGTTAAAATCGCAGGCCGGACAGTCTTCAGCGTCGCATTCTTCAAGCACATAAAATTAGTAAGGGATACAGCACGCATTTCGTCTAGAAAATCTTCAAGACATTCTGCACATATCCACTGATCTTGTTTAGTAGAGTCGCCATCTTAATTTATCGCCTGATCATCCACCTGTGCGTAGTCCCCACATTGTCTCCTTAGCTCTCCACTTTCTGCTTAGCACTTGAGCTGTGTAGGTCATGGATATTGTTCTGTGATACTGAGTGTTCTTTATTTTCACCTTCGGAGTTGACATGATGGCGGGAAACTTGTTATTGCTCTGTGACCCTTATTTTCTACCTGATAATAATTACTCATTTTAGGTTAAGTAACAGAGCATAAAGAAATTTTCATGACTTATTTAATAATTATATTTATTTATAACTCTTGTGGACACGGCAATGAACTTTCGGGTTTCATAAAATGATGCGAAATTTTTTAGTAGCTGCGTGACTGGCGGTTACTCAAGAAGGGCTCAGTTCCATGGAGTTAGTGATTTGTATTGAATTATGTATTTTCAGAATAGACGATAGAAGAGTAAAAATCTCTGCTTATATTTGATGAATTCTTATACTAAAGGAACTAAAAGTGAAACAAACTATTTCTTGATGCCCTCAGCACAACTATAACATGCATATGCGAGATCTGAATGTACCAGAAGATAGAAAACGCCTGAAACAGATGACAGAGACGTTTCATTCCTGTTATAAAATGGATACCTTGTTACCAATATTGGGAGTGGACTTTATTTCTTGCACGGCCTTATTATCCGTGGTACCTTAATTATTAACTCACAAATATTGTTAGCCTCACTATTTAAAAGAAATTAAGTATCACAAGTTATCCACAAAACTTCTTATTAACCTCAAGTACGTGTACCGCCCTTCAATTTGAGGCTGTTTCGCTATCCCAACAACTGTGAAGAGTAGCAATTCGACTTGCGCAAGGAGACCCGGCCCGGCCATGCAATTTCCATCACCCATACTGAAACCTGGCACGAGGCACCTAAGGCGTGACGTTGTACTCTGATAATATATGAACCGAGTGGGAAACCGGTCGCACAGACGCGACGGGCATGGCCGTGATTCGCGCTGCACATGTTACGTAACAGAAAGTGGGCCACACCACAGCGCTGCAGTTGCCATGCAAAGAAACAAATCTTCGCGTTCCAATGCAACGGGAAGGCAGCAGAAGGCACTAACTCAGGGCGTAACCCTAAAGAGTTCCCTTTCGACGGGCGAGCTTCTGGAATCTGTCTACACTGCGTATACCCTCATTTCGTTACGGTGTTTCATTGGAAAAGAACCAAGGATATAAATGGATTTCCATAACTCGGCAAATGCTCCACATCAACAGAAAACCCTAGGACAAAGGACATGTCTTCTATAGAAAATTGGAAAAATGCTTTCTCGGAAATTCGTTGCTGATTGTAAAGCCTGCGGTGGTTGGGAACGATATTTTTGTCAGTTTAGGGCCCAGGAAATAAGTTTTTTTTTTAAACAAAAGCGCTTTTGAGCTAAGTACACGGCGCCTACCCACGTGTATGCCTATTTCCGGTCCTGAATAATACTCAAGAAAATTCTGAAAAAAAAAAAACAAGCTTTATATTTTAATAATTATAAAAAGAATAACGACAACGATGTTAACTCCATGATCGACTCCTTGAGAAGCTGAGAGTCGAACACTTCCCTTTTAAGGAATCCGAAGGTTTATTACCGGTGTTCAAAGGAACAATTAAAATGCCATTATCATTAGCTAAATGCATACAATCCTCAGCCTCGTACCCTATTTCTGTAAAGCCCATCTATAATCCTGCCATCTACGTCATATCTCACAAATTGTCTCTTCCCTTGAGACAATGTCAGTAAAGTTTTGAAACCATTTCTCATCTCTCCCATGCATGTTACATGACTTGCCCATGAAATCCTTAGTGTTTCATTAGCTCTAATAACATTTAGGTCTAGTGAGAAGGGCAGTATGAAATGCAGTTTTCGCCAATATCTTGTTACTGTTTCTCTTAGGTCCAAAAGGGACACAATCTGTTCTCAGACACCCACGATCTCTCTTGCATCCTTGATGTGGGAGAAAAAAACTTCACACCCATAAAAACGTACAAGTAAAATTATAGTTCATTATTTACATTTTTAGGTAGCAGACGGATAGACAAAAAGTTTTTAGCCAGAATTCAGCGTGTTTATAATTTATTTGTGAATGCAAAACCTGATCAATCCTTTTAGCAAGGGAAATTATCCACATTTTCGAATCTTTTGAATAAAATATGGAAAATTTACTCGCCACTGTTAGAACTAGATTCAAACATCCTCACATCTCTATGAATTCCACACACTTCTCTATATATCTGAAACAGATTCCTATATTTTCAAATAGAAGCTCATTAAACATTTTACTAGAAAACACAGTACAGAAATTTCAACTATTTTTTTTTAATTATCTAAGAGAGTGGGATTGATTGGAAATGCAACGCTTGTAAGAAAGACTTTTACAGGATTACCATCGGAAAGTCTAACTGGACGGGGTTGGGGGTTTTGTACACTGTTCGTCTTTAGCGAAGGATATCAAAGCGTTGTCCCTGTCGTAAAATAATATATTATTTTTTTGTTATAAAAGGAAAAGAAATAAGTAAACAAATTTGGAAATTAGCAATGAATAATATTAATGTAAGATTTGAGGCTTTATTAATGTCTGTTGGATTTCAAGTTCTCACTACGAAGAATGTGAAGAATTCTAAACGATCGCAATATTAACTCTTCACCTCCCCTTTCGTGATAATTTCCTTTTTTTTTTTTTATTTGTCCATCCTACCGCAATTCATCGCCCCTTCTTTACTACTTCGCCTTTTATACTTTACACATTTTCTTCGTCCCTTTTTCTTTTTATTTACGACTTTTTCATTTATCTCCTTCTATCCTTTCTCCCATATTCCTTTCCCACCCGTTTTATTTGTTAATTACTTTTCTTTCTTACTGAACATTTTTTTGTCTTGGCACTACAGCCCCAGTGGGCCTAGGCCTACTTCCATGAACTTCTCCGTTCACTTCGGTTTTTCTAGATCTTACACATTCGGTAGGACTCCTTGGGCGGGTGCTCAGAACGTCGCAAGGCCTCTACCTGTACCCCAACACAGGAAAACGCACACACACAAACTAAACAGCCATGCCTGAGTGGGATTCGAACCCACGATCCCGGTTTCCAAGCGAGCGAAGACAGTACATGCCTTAGACCGCTCGGTTACCGTGACCGGCTTACTGAACATTTGCATTACAATAATTTAGGTAAATACCGGTCATTGTTCGAAGATTAATGCCGTCCGATTAATGCAATCCAGTAACTGTGCTACAAATAAACGTGGCATGAATAGACTGCAATTATCATACGAGGATTTTTCGGAAAGTAACTTCCCGTGAGGTATTATAAAAAAAACATCAAGAAAAAATATTATATAAAAATATATACATACTTAAGCTACTTCCAAACGTAGGAACTTGTCATATCGGGGAATACGTTTTTGGTTGCCTATGTCAAAGAAGTCTGATGCCTGTGATCTCAGCCATGTTTCGACACCTTCCATGAACTACTCATTATTGTTGAAGCTCTATGATCTCATCCAGTCCTTCAGGTAGATAAACGGGCTGAAGTCCTTTGGAGCGAGATCAAGGCTGTAAGGGGGGCTGTCAAACAACTCCCAGTTTAAATGCTCCAGTAGTGTTGGAGTGCAAGCAGCTCCATGCGCACGCGCATTGTCATGAAGAATCACTATACTGAATGTCAACAATCCACGCCTTTTGTTCTGAATGACCTTACGCAGTCTTTTTAGTGTTTCGCAATACATTTCTGAATTTATTGTGGTCTCTTATTGCATGAATTTCTCCTTTCCTCTCCAGTCTATCAGCCATAAGCTTTCTAGTAGGCAGAAAACGTTTAAGCTTTTTCGGCTTGTGTGGCGAATGTACATGCATCCACTACTTTGACTGCTCTTTGGTTTCAACTTTCACATATGAAACTCAGGTTTCATCATCTGTTACTCGTAAGATGTATTTTGGATAGTCATCGCCATTTTTTGTAGTAATCTCTAAAAAGTCTACAAAAGCCCAAGTCGTTCTCTCATTTTGTGCGCACCCATGATATTCCGGAACCCATCTTTCGCAAAATGTTTGATAGCCTAGCCTAACTATAATAATCTTGTAGAAAAAATTGGGTGAGATTTGTTGAAATTAGTAAGAAATCTCTGAAATTGTGAAACGCCGTATTTAAAAAATTGTTTGATTAACATTTTGAACAAGATCATCGCTCACTACAGATAGCCGGGCGTCCATTTCGCTCTTCATCATGAACATCTGTTCGTCCATCTTTGAAGTTCTACGCCACTGTCTTACTGTTCCTTCTCTCATTATATTCTTGCCGTAAGCCGTGCATAATTCACGATGGATTTCCACAACACTCATGTTGTCAGTGTGAGGGAGGCGGTTAACAGCGTGAATTTCTCAGGTTGTGGGATTATCAATCGCAGGACAAATCATAACTCACTCTGTAGAGACAAGAATTAACAGTAGTTGACCAGTTAAGTGACGGATTAAAAGGTAAGGAGTCATGTGACTCTACCTCGCATATGCGAGCTCTCCCCCTCTCGTACAACAGTTACCCAAAATGTAGGAATATTACTTTCCGAATATTATACTCACAGATTCGAGGCAGGATTTGGGGCCCACCCAGTCTCCTGTTCAAATGGTATAAAGTGTTTTTGTTCCTTCGGAGTAAATTGGCCGATGCATGAAGTTTACCACCGATATCCAACTATTGTCGAGGTCAAGATTACGTGGATCTATACATCCACTCCCCAATACGTCTTCATGGTGTATTGCTTAATTCGATAAGCACAGGGATAACTTTACCGTCATTCATTGTTATTATTTTTCTTGTTTCATTATAATCCATAGCGAACCAAGTGGTTTTAAATTAGTCCTATTTTTGGAGAGAAAGTTTTTGGCAAAGTTCTTGATTGCAAAACCGATTGACGCACATTTACCCATCACTGCTCTTTATTATCGTCTTTCTGTATTATCCGCAATTACTACTCTGTTAATATATATATATGTCAGAATAGGAAGCTCCACGCATTATATATATATACCTACATTTATCACACATATGTAATATATAATATATATAGATATTTATATTACTATCACCATCATCAATATTATTACTATTGTTATTAATATTTCCTGAGGTAAGGTAGAAATAAAAGTGCTTTAGTGTATATATGTGTGTGTATTTGTATGTACATATGTCCTATTGACTTAGCAAGTAAAAAGAAATTAAAACTTAATTAATTGATATTAATATTATCAATTTTATTGGTTCTCTCGTGATAAACTTATTGCTTAGTGGTATTGTTTTCTTATTCCTATTACCCTTAAGCGTTTCTCTGTTGTGTAAAATAGAAATATTAGTTTTCCACTGTACTCTTTCCGAAACTGATCTGGTGGCTGTTGTCTTTCTGCTTTTCTTTCTATATATGTACCACTAACGTAATTATTAGTATCAACATTGTGGTAATAGTATTTATAGTGTGCTCTTTCTGTAATCGGCCTTATAGTTGTTGATTCGACATGTAAATAACAAATAATTTAATTGAAATCAATTATTATTATCATCAAAATAAAAATTATTATTATTATTATTATTATTATTATTATTAAATAATTATTTGCTGCTCTGGATAAAATACCACATCTTAAATCAAAGCAGAATCTTGCGTAACCCTTGTGCCATTAAAACTTCGGTTCTTTATATTGGAATAGCCAAGTGAATGGAATGCTGCTTTCTGGTTAAATAAATTGTTCTTATGTCCTAACTAACTTCTTCCTCATGCAAGTCTCTTTCATTAGGAAGTTAAAAACATCACAAAGAAGTTTGCCGGCAGAAAGTCAGTAACCTGCACCACTGTAATGGAGCGGTGGAAGAACTTTAAACGCGCGGCCAACGTAACGGAAATTTTGTATGCATAAGTTTTTATACTTTGCACAGAGAGCGGTACTTTTTATGGCTGTCTGAGAATCTGTCTGCATTTTAACTATCTTGTTATTTAGTCATTTGAAAGGAAGCGCGTGGAGTAAGGGAGTATGTAAATTGCTCATGCGATATTAAATTTGATCATAAATCATACACGTCGGGACAGGTGAATACATAAAAAAAAACATTCAAGTCTAACATGTCTAATAGGATAAAAATGTGTGTATATGTATATGCCCGTATCTTTCGTCCTTACAAAAAATGCTACAATTTCTTACCTTGCTATTTCTGTTACGATATTCAAATAAATGAGATTTTTAGATATTCTAAAATGTTTACAATTTTAAAGTAACTGCCGTTACTAAACGTATTCTACGAATATTTTGTTTGATGTTCAGAGAAGTTTCGGAGTAGCTTTCATTGCCGTCTTCAGGTGACTGTTTTAATTGAACGAAGAGATATGTTAAACACTTAATAATTTATTTTATTTTATTGATTGGTTACATATTGTAGTAGTGTCAAATTATTCGAGTTCAATTCCAACCGAAACAAATAAATTCAAAATGGAACAAGTTAACAAATGTACACATAACCTTACAACTCTGGTGCATTCATTCAATTTCGGGTGATTACCTTAAAAGTCGAAAGAATTAAGTGAAGAAATTATCTCTGGCATAAAGCATTCGTTTCAGTTTCATTACATCTTGTGTTCCAAACAGTTTTCCCTTCCATAAATAAGTAGACAGTTGTTCTTAAGATGAACGTAAAAACATATGTCGCCTTCACGTAAACAGTCCGCTATTTTGATCGACTTCGACTAAAACTGAAATGAGTAGACAAATTGCAAAATTTCCCCAACATCGAATTTAGTAAAAATCCTTCACCTGTTCTCGAGCTGTTGGGATTCGGAGAGACTCATAGGTTGACAAAGCAAAGTTAATGGGTTATTTTTCGTAACTTTCTGTTGAGAATGAGCCTTCCTTCTGATTCTCCCAGCAATATCCTACATACTCGTACATCCTCCTTCATTCGTGCTACATGTCCTGTCCATCTAATCCTCCTTTACTTAATCATTCTAATTATACTTGGAGGAGAGTACAAGTTATGGAGCTCCTCATTGTGGATTATCGGCGGTCAAGCAAGTGTCCTCTTGGATTCAGACATCGGTCCGGGGACTGGCTGTCCTCACTGAAGGTTTTCACTCTTTTCTCAGTTACCTCCAGGCAGGTGCTGTGAGAGAATCTCAGTTTAGACAGCGACCGTTTCCTTCCTCATTTATTCCAATTGTTTGTTTATAAATCAGCATTTTCTTTGACGTCATATTGCCTGAGTTATTGAGAGCGTCGTTAAATAAACAATCAATAAATAAACGTTAAGTCTCGACAAGCAATTTTGTTGCTCAGTATCGACTATTGAAATTTTTTTTAAGAAGGAGCTATGCAGGCCCAATATCCCTCTGTTTTTTTTTTTTTTTTGCTAATGACCTGTCTTCTTTGAATATCCATATTCTGCTGTTTGCAAATCTATAGGCATGAGACGGACGTTATTTATGGCACATGTCCCATAGCTCTAGGTTAGGCATATCCATATTTGAAATCATATTTCAAATTGATGCTTTTCTTTATTTTATGTCCTGACTTTAACGAGGCCACTTTTAGCTCCGTTTGACTGAAGAGGATATGTCCCGATAGTCTGATCAGATACTTTTTCCCTATTCATTCTGTTGTCTGCATTCTGGCCGCTCGCTTGGCAGCCTACACTGACTTTCGCCGTATTCTGTTTTCGCAAATACCAGAATTGCAGCATCAGAAATGTGGCTACAAAACTTCATATGTACGTTCTCGACTAGTTTAGGTTTTTCTTTTTAGTTTCTTGGGGTGGAGTGAGACTGGGTCCACTTGGTACGTCGGCCACTAATTGGCCTACTGTACCAGACCTAGACGACAGATGATGAATATGGAGCAGTCGGTGGAATAAGAATTGGCAGGGGAAACCGAAATACTCGCTTTTGGGTTACCATCCAACTGTCTGTAGAGAACAGAGACTGGTTAGGGCTCGGTATGAATTCCTGCATAGAAGTTGTATGAACATTTCCCATTGCACAGGCTTTCCATGCGGCAGCGTGGTGCATCCCTGGAGATAGGGGGTGAAGGTGTTTCTGACTACTCTCAAACTATATACTTACATTTGTTTACGATGCATATGAAGTGGATATCAACTTGAGAGAAACATCTGGTGGGACAGAACAAAACCCCCAGTTCACAATGAACTGCCCCTGTTACAGCAGTCAGTTAAATTCTGAATGCCAAATAACACAACTAATTATCAATCATTGTTAAAACGAAAGAAGCATTCATTTGTCGGCATGATTTATGCCTTCCTAACCGATGTCTTCCTCCTATACGATTTGTTTGCTTATATAAATATTTGCTTACTGATGGTTTATTAAACGATGCTTTCAACGACATTATGATCAATTAATAATGGAATGAATTATGTTGAAGGGAGCGGTTTTGACTTAATTTTAAGCAGGTTTTTTTCCTTGACACTACAGCCCCAGTGGGCCTAGGCCTACCTCCATGGACTTCTCCGTTCCCTTCGGTTTTTCTAGATCTTAGACATATGGTAGGACTCCTTGGGCGGGTGATCAGCTCGTCACAAGGCCTCTACCTGTACACAAACACAGAAGAACGCCCACAAACATCCATGCCCTGAGTGGGATTCGAAACCACGATCCCGGCTTCCGAGCGAGCGAAGACAGTGCATGCCTTAGACCGCTCGGCTACCGTGACCGGCTTTAAGCAGGTTTACTGCCCATGTATTTGACTGCAGGTTTCAGAAAACAACAGGAGAAACCGCAGTCACGTTAACAGATATCCTTGAATAGATTCCAGTCTGAACCTCCCGAATATGAAGTAGTGACCACCTGACCCCGACGTAACAGAGAAAACGTGTAGACAGCTCTTTGGGAACTTCTCCACCTGGTGGTGAACGGGTTGGGGGGGGGAGCTTTTGTTGCTTCCTGCTCGACAGGTGCTTACGCTCGTTTCATAGTCATCGTGAATGAAGTAAACTACCCAGATCAGAAACTCTTGAAGACCCTCCTGATATGACTCCAATGAAGAAGCGATAGATGAAGGCATAAAGAAGCGCCTCTAGCTTTACCATGTAAGGAGAACAAAAACTTTTCTTGCGAAGGAACTTAATTACAACCTGTATATTAGTTTTTGTAGCCTCAGCTATTTTAATTGTATCCTAGTGTAGTATATAGTTTCAATTTTCAAACCACTATACTCTTTTTGGAACAACATGTACTAACTTATACTGAGACTACGGAGAGTGTTTCCCATTCGGAGTGGGGATGACAGCCAGTGAGCTTCCCCTTCCTTTTCCAACTCTTGTGTTCCCCTCCAGTGGCTTCTCTCCTGAGTCAAACAGTCCTAAGCTCTTATCGCTGGATAAGGCTATCACAATCACCACTCGGGTGTACAAAATGACTAGGGGGAGGCGGGGAATATGTGAGAGTATGACAGGAAGTTAATCGTAACAGCTCTAGGAAGATGTGGAGGGAATCGATCTTTGGGACTTTTTCTGCGTCTCAGTAAAAATAGAATCCTTAAAGTCCATATGCTTAATTAAGCATCTTGTATGGAGACAGGCGGTACAGTTGCATGCGAGCTTAATCTCGGCTTTAGATTGAAGTCAGCAGTCACCTTCACGTCCCGGCCGCTTCGCCCCCGAAGAAATGTAGCCGATAACCTTTAGACCAGGTGTTAGGTGGGGTTCAGAGCTGGGCTAGATGCTGCGAATATCTTTGTACCAAAAGGAAATCGATCGATTCCTCGTTATTCACTCTGAGTTATCCCGGCTCCATTTTGAGGCCATACGCGCAGAAGCAATGTAGTTCACATACTGGCAGGATTTGGTTTGTTCTGTTCGTAGTTTCTGATGATTGTACACGCAGATGCAAATCGTTGGATACGGTAAAATGGGATCCACATTCATCGAGCACAGGGCTTACTGAACCCCATCCGCATCCTCCCACTCTATTTATATATGGTCTGCTTTACCGTTTCTCACGGTTTTGTCGCTTGCAGCTTTCTTATACTTTTTCTTCTACCCTGAAGATGGGGGCGATACGTTCCTCCGAAACGTCGGTTAACACCACATATACACGGTGCCAAATCCCAGAAGACTGCTTTCTTCATAGTCACCGCCGTGAAAGCCTCAAATCTTATATATGATTTGTTTTAATATCATATTGTATCTGACGCTGTGTCTCCCAAGTGATTTCTATCCTTTTTGTTTAACTGGTTATAATTTTGTAGACGCTTTTGGAAACTGAAGAGTGTTCATAATGCCACAGCGGTGTTTTTCAGGAGCATAAACACCATGACTGGCGAGAGATTCCTGTATTTTCAAAATGTCACAGGGTAGAGTGTACAGTTGCATTGAAAGAGACCAAATATTTCGTTTAGATTTCACTGCCCAGAAAAGACAAACCAAATAGACAAAATAAAATAAATGACAATGAGATGCTTCATATTTGGGAAGTTTCGGGTTGAAATCTCTGACTGGAGACCGGTTAATCTAGTTGATTTTTATGGTCTTCTTAAGGCACTACTGGAAAATTCCTGGATCGTACCTCAGATTTGGCCACGATGTTTCTTTCCAAATGCTTAACAATTCATTATTCATCAACCAATCGACTTCATAGACCTAGAGTTTTTGTTTCTGATGACATCGTTAAATAAATAATAAACAAAACAAATAAAATAAAAAAGTAAAATTGTCTTGCGCTTAATTAGTTAAGCACTATGCCATGAAGACATGTGGGGAGGTGGAGGTATATATAGCTTTACTTTTCTTGACCTCGGCACTGGATAGAAGTGAGTGGTCAGCTACAAGCCTCTGACCCTTAACCCCCCGGAAATAGAGCCGCCGGTTCCCATTGGATAGAAGGCTGGGTGGGCCCCAGGGTCGGTCCGGACGCTGTGAGGAAGAGACACAAATATTGCACTGTCAGAACTCGAACCCGGGTCGTCGAGCCCGTAGCCCGTCGCTATACACACTGAGATATCCCTACTCTTAAACAAATAAGATAATGATTAATTAGAACGATCGCTAGGAGAAAATTAGTTTCCGAAATTCAGATACACTCCTTTGACACTTGCCAGCAGAATATTGAAGTTCCACCACGTACCGTAGCCCACAATTAAGAAATCTGGAGACTTTTAAGTACTCAAGATGGTATATATGCAGATTGCTCTCTTCTGGGATGGGATGTGGTGTAGTCTGGTAGAAATTTTTGATGTTTCGAGGGAAAGTGGTGCCTCCATCTTCAGATGTTAAAAAGTCATTTTCTTGATGATGAGAGAATTTCTCCAAAGTATTCGTAAACATATAACATACTCCACGGCGTCATGTGGAAAACGACACTAATCTTAAAGAATTTATGAATGACTCACCACCACCCATCATATGATTACAATTATTTTTGTTATTGTATTCTGATTCTCGTCATGATGGCGGGCGTCCGCTCATTGTACACGGGGCTCTCAATTTTGGTACAGCTGCTTTCTCCTTCGTGTCTACAAGCTCCTCATAGTTATTCAGAACAGAGTATAGAGTCTATTCTTTGAGAAGGCGTGCTTTGATCTTAAACGTCTCCATTGTAACTCGGATGGAATTCTTCTGAATAGTGCCTTGGTTTCTTCCTAACGGGAGATCTGGACAGATACCCCTGTACCCTTGTACGCATATTCGTGCAGTCCTTTACATGTTTCTATCTCATCATTAGTTCTAACATTGTGCACGCCTTCTTCGTTTCTTCGGGTCATACAAGAACACCACGCGATGTAACGACTCCTCGAAGTGGCACATGAACAGCGAGGTGTCAACAATAACACTTCTCAACATCCAGAATGTCAACACGTCCCCTCGAGGGGACTGATTATGTCTTAAGTTGACTTATTTAACAAGGCTACTTTGATAGCAGAGATTAAATAACAGCGAATGAAGATAGGTGTCCCTGAATGCTACATATGTTTGTACAGCAGATCGTTTTGTGTTAAATGTGATTATCCAAAATTGTGCCTGGGCAGACTGAGGAAAAATTACGAAGAAACTCGGTCAAGATATCCCGAACACAAATATAGAATATTACGTGCACACTTATATTCAAGGAAGTATATAAATACTTTCTGGGATATAACGACCAGAAATATTTTCGTTAAGTAAATTTACGGGAATTTTACTTCGTGAAATTTACTACATATCATATAAACCTTCCTGTGAAAATTCATGTATAGTTGATGAGGGATTATATATTTTTATTTCCTTCGTTGACTTCATCTCGTATGTGATTATCGATGTTAGATACTGTTAACTCTGAAATTGTGTAGGCAAATCAGCATCACTTTTAGATATTAATGCAGGATCGTTTAGTAAAAATCAGGAAAAGAAGCTTGCCATATTTCCTAAATACTTGAAGAAAAAATTTGGTATTGAAGTCCACATAAAATTCTCTCAATCAAATTGAATATTGGTGTGTCGATCGGTAGGACAGGGTAAAGTAGATATATCCAAGTGGCTGAAATCTGACATCTTCTCTTTTCCGATTGTCTGATAAAACAATTCCCCTTTTATATGAAGCCAAGAAAATTTTATAAATTATCTTAGAGAAAGACTCGGCCTATAAAAGATTTTCTACATGGCAAAATATATTTTCTTACGCCACGATTCTTCCTATAATTTGATATTTAATGAAAAATAACAACTAACTCCATGAAATGCGATATCTGCAGCACCCTTAGCTTTGAGAAACGCGTGGTAGATTTATACCTGCAACGTATTCTTGTTCAGGTCAGTGGGACATACAAAATGACAAAGAACGTATTTGGAAAATACACATTCTTGCTTAAGTATCATTTCACTCTCTTGTTCTTCGGCTCATTACACAGTTTAGCTCACAAACATTCGAAAAAGGACGGTAAAAAAGGTAAAGCTATTCCTGTAACAGGCCGTAGAGACCCATAGGTTTGTGAAATATCAAGGCTTTCTAGATAATTGGTTCACAGATGGCAGTGAGTTGTCAACCTTATGCACTGGTCGTCCTTTACTCTCACGAAGATTCGTGGTACTCATTTCTGTCAGAGACTGAATGGACCACAGGGCCATAATGCGGCTGGAAAGATTAGTTCAATAGAAGAATCTAATGACTTCATCGGCAATCTAACCCGCGACCTTCCGGCTTGTAGAATAGTGGCTCAACCAACTACGCTACTGAGTGCCCCTTCGAAAGAGGATGGACAGAGTAAAAATTGAACAACGTAACTAATGACACGTGGTCATGAACAGATCTGCGCTCAAAAGGACTTATACAACTGCAATTCAAGGAAGAGAATAATCTTCAAAGAATTCCAACGATGATTATGTTGACAATTGGTATCACTGGCTCTTGGTGAGATTGGATGGGATGGTATGGATTGGATCGATCTGGCTCAGGATGGGGACCAGTGAGGAGCTCTTGTGAACACGGTAATGAATTTTCGGGTTCTATAAAATGCTGGAAATTATTCAGTAGCTGTACAAGTGGCAGCTTCTCAGGAAGGCCTCAGCTCTAGGAATGAGTGAGTGAGTGAGTGAGTGAGTGAGTGAGTGAGTGAGTGAGTGAGTGAGTGAGTGAGTGAGTGAGTGAGTGAGTGAGTGAGGGGTATCACTGGGTTTCTGGACATTGTCCATCGCCTTTGTATACAATAGTGAAGTCGCAGACTCAGATGCCTTCCAACTTCGTTGAAAAAAAGAATGAACTGGCACTTTTCAGTTGGATTCAGTAGACTGAAACTAATTCAATGTCTCAATATCACTAACGTCAATGTCTTAGTGACCGAGATTACGTCATATCGGGGCC
The DNA here is from genome assembly GCF_002891405.2 of Cryptotermes secundus. Classification (NCBI taxonomy): domain Eukaryota; kingdom Metazoa; phylum Arthropoda; class Insecta; order Blattodea; family Kalotermitidae; genus Cryptotermes; species Cryptotermes secundus. Next base: position 1,926,830 of record NW_019732857.1, on the reverse strand, counting down.
AACTGAATTGGTACTTTTCCACTTCTTGACCTGAGCAAGAAAGAAGGTCCTACTCAGACAGTAGGTTTCGCAGGTACAAACACTGACACCATGTGGCAGAACTCTTCCTCAGATGCTCCAAGTTCATTACCGTGTTCACAAAAGCCTCCACTAATTCATTTCATGAGACAAATGAATCCAGTATACTGTTAATGATTACTGTCTTCGAGATATGTGATGCCGTGTAGTCTGGTGGAACTTTAGCAACATTTCGGATGATCCTGCTGCCTCCACTTTCAGCACAGCTGCTACCATGAAGATGGAGGCAACCAGCTCCACCGAATTGTTGGTAAAGTGCTATCATACTACACAGCGTCACTTAGTTACAGGCATGGGAAACTCACTTCTCGCTCGGTAAACTACTTTTGTCAAAGATAAACGGTTCGGATAGCGTTGTGTGCACAGTGGCACGAAATGGGCTCGCTAGTATGGTCCACGTTGTTCGCCACATCTAAAATATAGTGATGGAATAATTCATTGCTAGACAACGGCTTGTTAAAACACGTTTCCCGGACAGTAACCTGGAAGAGCCCACAGCTGAGAAACGCATTCATGAAGAGCTGTACTAGAAACCTTGGAGGCGGTGACAGCTATTAGGTCCTCCTGAATTTATAAAAAAAAAACAGCCAGAAATTCATTCGTAAGAGAATTCAGAAGGGAGTTAAACATTGAGTATTCAGCTGTTGAGTGTTAACCGGATAAGTTCCGTTACCAAGCAACGGCTATGAAGCAGACGTTGAAGATTTTATTTTGTATTACAGTTACAGTAATCTTTAGAATGATATCATTATAAGTTGTGATTATCCCACAGTTTTACGAATAATGGTACAATATTTATCTCCATGTGATATATGGTTATATGGGGCTAATTTGCTAGGCAAGTTTTACTGTTGGCTCTAATACAAAATGTTACCGATGCCTGTCAAGTTGCTGGAAACGCGCGGGCAGACAAACTGATATAGCCTCCCCATTACTTGTTCTTTCCATGCATGATGAACAAACAATCGGGCTCACGAGTGGGTCTTTCACTAATTTTGGGATTTTCAGAAAAATAAATACAGAGCAGCCAGTAAGTCGGTTAAGTGGTTAGCAATATGTACAATAAAACTCGTTAGAAATTACGTTATTATTATTTGCTGAGACTGAGTAAACCCCAGGGCCTAGTGCGGCTGTTGGATTAGGTCGATTGAAAAAATCCAATAACCTCACCGGGACTTGAAACCGCGACCTTCCGGCTTGTAGTAATTAAATAATTTTCCTGGGGAGTAAAGCGCGGCCGGCGCGTAAGGCTGACAACCTTACCGCCATCTTTGAGCCGATTGTCTAGATAATGTGGGATCCTCAATGTCTCACAACCCTATGGGCCGTCACGACCTGTTACAGGGATAGCTTTACTTCTTTTTTTTTTTTATTTATTTGTTGAATTTTAAAAAATCGTTCGAAATTGGATCTTCCATGTTCAATGTACTACTCACAATGCTGTCACAACGTTCTAAAAACTAACCGACATAAATTTATATTGACATCAAAATTTTCAGAATTTCTTTAGGTTAACTGACTTGGGGTCATTCTGTATATTGAAGATAAATTTTCTGGAAAACAAACTGCCTCACTATGCACTGAGTTGCGCCCAGTTTCTATACATAGATGATTATTTTAAAACTGCAGTATTTTACTTGTACTTACAGAAAATACCACCTTCACACATGACTTCTCAGATCTGTACGTGACCAGATATTTCGTTGACAAAGTGAAATAATGTATGGTGAGTTTACAAACCATTTCCAACTTTCGTTTTCATGCAGGAAGTACTAAAGGTAATAATGTCGAGTTATGTAATACATCTCTCTTTGCATTAAACACAAACTTTCGGATTTGTAAAACACAGAGACTAGTACAAGGTAATGTTAGTTTGAGCATTTTTTTTCTTGGCACTACAGCTCCAGTGGGCCTAGGCCTACCTCCATGAACTTCTCCGTTCATTTTGGTTTTTCTAGATCTTACACATACGGTAGGACTCCTTGGGCGGGTGATCAGCTCGTCAAAGACCTCTACCTGTACACAAACACAGAAAAACGCACACACACACACTAAACATCCATGCCCTGAGTGAGATTCGAACCAACGATCCCCGGTTTTCATGCGAGCGAAGACAGTACATGCCACTTTGAGTATTACGTCACTTTATTGCATTTGCTGTATACATTTTACGTACCTTATTTATTGCATATATATGACTATCCTAAACTCGAATGAGACACGTACTGTCTTCGCTCGCTTGGAAACCGGGATCGTGGGTTCGAATCCCACTCAGGGCATGGATGTTTAGTTTGTGTGTGTGCGTTTTTTGTGTTTGTGTACAGGTAGAGGCCTTGCGACGAGCTGATCACCCGCCTAAGGAGTCCTACCGAATGTGTATGATCTAAAAAAACCGAAGTGAACGGAGAAGTTCATGGAGGTAGGCCTAGGCCCACTGGGGCTGTAGTGCCAAGAAAAAAAAAAAGCTCGAATGAAGATAATGAAAACAGCTAAATTAGTCTTGTCCATGTAGACGCAACACAATAACTTTCGCTTCGATCTGATTTAATTCAGCAAGGCAAACTGAGGTTTCAAATTGCAACCACTTTTCAATAGGCCGAGTATTTGAAATTCTTTAGCATCTAGTAATCTACTACCAAACTTCTGTTAGAATTCGAGTCTTATTCATGCTTATTGGACCCAGCACTGGTAAACTCATAAGGTAAAATATAAGCTATCACAATCTGTCACCAAGCTTGAATTTGTTGAAGAAATACAAACTATGTACAAATAAGAGAACATAGTTATTGTATGCTAATAGTGGCTCAGCTGTACGCAACTAAAGAGTGCCAGAACATTGTGTGCTACAGTGGAAGGTACACAAACAAGTCTCAGAACTATAAACATAGAAGTTAGCTTCGAATGCCTTATTACTGTGAGCAGGAATATGTAAAATGTGAAAATCATTAAAGTATGGGCCTGCTACGAACACGCTGATATAAATTGTTAAATATAAAACGTATATGCCCACTTCTGCCGATAACAGTTGGCGCCCGGTCTAATGCACGAACCGTCTTCGTTCACTGGAACGTTGGGATCGTGGGTTCGAATCCCACTCAAGGCATGGGTATCTGTGTGCGTTTATTCTGTGTTTGTTTTGTTCTGTTTGTAGGTAGCGGCCTTGCGACGGCCTGATACCCTATCAAAAATATATTACCGGCTGTGTACAGGATCAAGAAATTGAGAAAGCGGCCAAGGCCCAACAAAGGGCTGTAGAGCCATAATAATAATAATAATAATAATAATAATAATAATAATAATAATAATAATAANCCCATACATTTTGAACAGGTTGCGCTTTCCCGGGGGGGGGGTAAAGCGGCCGGGGCGTGAAGCTGACCACTCACCTCCAGCTAGTGCCGAGGTCAAGAAAATGTGAATCTATACATCCACTTCCCCATACACCTTTATGGCGTAGTGCTTAAATAGTTAAGCACAGGTACACTTTTACCTTTTTTACCTAAGTCACACTGTCCGCCACAGAAATAGAAGAGGTTCAGCTCAGTTGGATCTGAAAGCATGCACTAAAATTGAAGTAGGAATGGATTTGAATGGGACCGAACTTTCCTCAATGGCTGTTCTTAAACTGGGCATAGTTTTAGGATAATATAGGCTACTAATGGTCCCATTTGTGTAAGCTCATAATTCAGTAATGTCCTAGAGGCATGATCTGCAGTAGGACAATAACACATACGTCACGTCTGTTATTATTCTACTCCACAGAGCGTATTTCTGTTTTGTATGACTTACAAAACAAACAGTTATTATTTCCCGGATCAGCGTCATTTATCTTTGGAATTGTGACAGTGTGTATTGTTTGAAGTATGAACTACATTTATGAATATTATTTAGAAGAACTTCTTGGTTTAAGCGTCTGAGCAGTGAAAACGTATTTACAGGCATTTAGACTCAAGGCTGCTGTTGATATAAATGAACTTACCCCTTCTCTGGACGAGGACGTAACCGTCCAACAAGCGGCCGTACATCTTGCGACGCGTAAGGAGTCATATTGCTCTAGCTGGTACTTGTGTCCCACAACAATGCCTAGCCAAAGGATCAACACTGCTGTCCTTGTCATTGCTGGCTGGAGGCCAGAGCTTGGGCTGGCGAGCCTAATGACTCACCACCACTCGTCAGTAGAAGGAGCCAGTCGGCGCGAATGCTAGCCTCGTCACTACTGAATCAGAGAACCTGCCGCATGTTGGGTCTTGCAGTTTTCTTGTGGCGGTTAGAACAGGTGAGGCCACTCTGGCCGTGAAACAACTTTTAAATTGCTACTGCCTCATGTTTACTGCTGCGGTAACAGGAGTGATGGTAACACTGCTGCCGCTCAGCGGACGGATATGGTATTATCAATGGCAAGCAGGAAGATACAACAAAAAATAGGTTTCTTTTTCGCGAGAGAAATCGTTATTTGAATCTTGAAACAAAGCGCTTAATATTCATAACATCAAAGTTGTTCTAGTTACTATCAGTGCTGGCAATGGAGCTGGGGGCATAAAAGAAAAGCTAACTTCTAGGAGCAGCGCCCCTTTCTAGAAGCTAATGGGTATACTCGCTCGTATGATCAAGAAATTGTCAGCCTCCTATGGAACCCCAAGCTTCATTATCTTTCACAAGGGTCCGCAACCGGTTCGGAGCTTGAACTAAATGAATCCATACATCATTTCTGTAAGTCTGTCCTCAATGCTTCCTTCTGCGCTTAGGTTCTTCAGGTTTTATGACTAAAATTTTGTGTGAATTTCTCATTTCTTCCATCCGCCCTATATAATTTTCCCATTGCATGATGTTTGGTTCGATTGTCCTAATATTATCTGGTCAAGAAATTCCTCATTGTGATTTTCTCCGTCGTGTCTCAAAATTCCCTTCAATACTCTTCCTTCAGATACTTTGGTTCTGTTATATTTCCTTGGTATGAGTGGCCGAGTTTCACAACCACACACAAAAGATGCAGACTTATAGTTTTCTAAAGAGTTCTGTCTTCGGGGCCATAACGCCGTGTAGTCCAATGAAAGCCAATTGACGGAAGAACATTTTGGCTTCATATTCAGGGCCGAATTGTTAGCCAAGCTAGAAACCACCACGAAGCAGTAGTCAAACTCTTCAACCCAGAAGACGGAAGCGATGTGTTCTTCCGAAACCTCTGTTGATTTTCATCGGACTGAACTGTGCTGTATTATAAAAGCTAGAAATCCTTATAGCTACTGCTGTGAGACCTCAAATCCATTATGGTTTTGTGTATTTTTACCTTCAAAATTTTTAAACACTGCTATCAAGAAATTCTGAACTGAAAGGTGGCAAATATTCCCCGAATTTAACATGTTCTGAATTCCTTCATAAATGGAATTTTGACTATTTAAAAAAATGCCAATGAAAGTATTTGGACTTGACAAAAATTAAGCATATTAAAAAATTAATCATTATAGAGCACCGTGGTCTTTATTCGTGTTTAGTATGTTGTTAGGTATTGTCACAGTGCAGAAGGTTTTGTCTTCTCGTCTGCCGTATAAAAACGTAAAAATTAAAATATGAAAAAAAATACTTTGCCTATAGTTTTGTACTGGTCTGAAACCAGGACTCTGATATTAATGGAAAAGCATGGAAGGTTTCTGGAGAGAACTGCATGATGGGGAGCTTTATTATTTGTACTCATCACTGAATATTATTAGACTGCTTAACTGAAAATTGTAATGGGCAGCACATCTAGCACGTATGTGAGAGAAGTGCATATACAGATGTGATAGGAAAATTTGAAATAAAGAGGCAACTAGGAAGACGTAGACGTAGATGGGAAGATATTATTAGCGTGGGTCTTAAAGAAGTTCGATAGGAGGTTGTAGACTGGATTCATCTGGCTCAGGATAGAGACCAGTGGCAGCATCTTGTGAACACGGTAATGAAGGGTCAGGTAATATAAAATGATGGAAATTTATTAAGTAGCTGAGTAGCTGTTGGCTTCTCGTGTAGGACGCGGCTAGGTGGAAATAATAGTTAGTTAGTTAGTTAGTTAGTTAGTTCAGTGTTGTGAAGACAAAAGCACAGTTGGAGGAAATGTATTTCAGATAGGAAAAAACTAATATGTATGTGTGGACCAGCTTTTCAAAAGTTGACAATTTGGAAGAACTGACTCAGAATAGGTTCTTCTGTTACAGTTATAATGACCTTCGGTTTACAATACCAGAAACATTACTAGTTTATTTGAAATAAACCGAAGTATACCACATTCCACCCTATTTTAACGCCGACATGTCAGAGTTAACCTGTCATTCATCAACTCAATGTTCCCTCAACACACTTCGTAACAATCAATTTTTCGCTTGTACTGCTTTTCAATTTTCAGGTTTCGTCAAGTTACACTATAATTTATTCAACATACCGAAACCACACAGTCTCGATATTGGCAACGCCACAAAATAACAAACTTAAAAACCAGTTACTATAAGTTCTTGAAATACCAAATGCTTTTGCATCAAAAATTTTCTCTGTCCACTGAGTGTAGTTATGAGTGTCATATGCTTCTCATAATAGGCGGAAATTCGGGATTAATTGGTTTTTGGACTCTATCCATGCCCAGTATTCCAAAGGAAACTAAGGAACACAACGTTTAGGGAACTGTTTCTGTTTCCGTCCTCAGGAGAGTGGGAGGGAGACATCTACTCTGTTGGATCCGTCAGAGAGAGAACGAAAAGGGACCCAGTTTCCGAGAAGTTGTGTCCCTTAGAAAACCGGACTATGGACAAATTAAAAAAACATTAATTCCGATTGCCCTACACATCTTCAGAATCCTTTGGAATCTACTTAGGTGCAAACTGTTTCTCTAGAAAGTAAAGATGTCCTTGGCCTTAATTAATTAAGCAACAAGTCATGAAGACATATGGGAAGTGGAGGTATAGCTCCACCATTCTTGAACTCGACACTAGATAGAGGTAAGTGGTCAGCTTCACGGCCTGGGCCCTTTAGCCCCAGGAGGAACCTCCCAGTGCTCACTGGATAGGAGGACTCTTGATCCTCAAAGTGGGTCTGGAAGCTGTGTAGAAGAGAAAAATCTTGCCTCTGCCGGGAAACCAATCCCGGTCGTTCAGCGAGTTGCCCACCGTTAGCCTGCTTTAGCTCTCCCCGTTACATTGTTTCCTTAACAAATATTTGATGGTTGGTCTTTGTAATGGAAACGCGGTGTGTCTTCTGTGAGAAGGAATCTAAGTTTTTAAATATTATTTATGTGATTTTAATGCTTCGAATGATCATTTCTGTTCAAATGAAACTGACTATTCGACATATAGGTAAATGTCTCTAAAACATTAACGTTTATACTTCCACTCGGTAAATGCCATTTGTTTAGTCGTCATGACTTGTACCACTTCGTGAAATGGTCTTAACAACACAAGGATTCATATGTAATACAATGTTTGTACTTACGTACTTCTGTCCTTGTCTGTTTCAATTACTCTTTGCATCCTCTTTCCTGCAGCTCTCTATTAACCCTTGCCCTGAATTGCTTGTTAAAAGATGGCCCTGGTAAAAAATAGTAGGCCACCCACAACAGGCTTTCATTGGCAAATGAGGACGGGTCGATTTTGGCAGTTAGTGTTTTTTTACGTTGTAATAATTTAGCTTCTCAATCACCTTGAATATTAACTCCATTTAATTTTAGATCTGAAGTGGTGACTATGAATAGTACAGTATTCTGGGTTGTAACGTCGTGTAGTTCGGAGGAAACCAGACGTTTCGGAGGTCTCCGCTTTCAAGGTCGAAGAGAGTTAAAGACCAGTTATACCCCCAGGCACCGGCTTCCATTTTCTTCGCCCTCTAGGAGTAGCAGGACTACGGTGGAGGTATTCTAACTAGCCTCCACATGGGAGAATCTTATGTTACTTACATATAATATTAACAACACAAGGCTGAAAGTCTATGCAAGAATAAAAGAGATTTATGGGTTTGTTCAGAACTTCTTGTTTACTGTCACTTATAAGTATGGTAAGAGTAAATTTCCAGGCCCAATTTATGGATGTAATGCGTAAGGTAGAGCGGGTTCAAAAATCCTCGTTCTGGTTTTCCTCTTTTTAGTAGCGTTAAAACAGCACTGCAATATATAAACATGTACACGTAAATCTGGTTTGATGCACAACTAAGTAGTGTATGATTTGCCTACGAATTCGACATAAATCTTGCTTCAAGATAATAAAACTACGTGGCAGTGTTCAAGTTTCTATCTGCAGTTATATGACGCATGTGAATACGAGTGCATATGCATATCAGATGATTTAATATTATTATCCGGAATAAGGACTTTAATTAATTTTCCTCTCTGTAGGATTAAAATATGATACACGTTGGTGAGAAATACCCACTAACTTTCTGTTTAAAGTGCCGATAATTGTTCCGAAACTGACATAGAGACCAACGAGTTACATACGCATATGCAGACATCATAGTTGGTGGAATATAAACTGAGGTTCCATAACGTCGTTTTTTTTTCCATTGGCGCTACAGCTCTCATTTGGGCCTAGGCCTACCTCCATGAAACTCGCCGTTTCACTTCGGTTTACTAGATCTTACACATACGGTAGGACTCCTTGGGTGAGTGATCAGCTCGTCGCAAGGCCTCTACCTGTAGACAAACACAGAAAAACGCACACAAACATCCATGCCCTGAGTGGGATTCGAACCCACGATCCCGGCATCCAAGCGAGCGAAGACAGTGCATGGCTTAGACCGCTCGGCTATCGTGACCGGCTCCCTAACGTCAATTACGAATATAACCTTGTACTTTCAGCATTTTTGTTTACATCGTTACTGAAAGTTAGGACATACCACGTGTATCTGAGACGGCTTCTGCTGTATTCGTAATAAAATTTCATAGAAAATTTGCTGTACATGAGGAAGGAACATAGATATAGAATTTAAAGGAAGATTAGGGGGATAAAAAAAGGCAGAGAGAGAAATTAATGAAATAAGCAGACATGGAGGAAAAGAGAAATAAGGAAAAACACGAGAAAAGAGAAGAGAATGCAAAATACAAAACAATTGTAGGATTTGAGGTTCCCAAATGGGTGATTATGAAGAGTATCTTCTGGGATATAACGCCGTATATTTCGTTGAAAGCCTACCGACGTTTCGGAAAAACATATCGCCTATAACTTCAGTGTCAAGGAAGCTGCTTGTCATCTGCTTTCACTCTGGTATCTTACTGGGCATATTATTTTAGCCTGAAGATAGAAGCGATATGTTTTCCTGAAACGACTGCACGGCGTTATATTGTAGAAGGTAATATTGTACGAAACACTTGTTCCATGGCATAGCCCAGGCGATTAGGCACCTGAATGTATCTCCGACTCTCGATTTATATCCTTGATGGCTTCACGTGAGTTTCGAGGTGGACAAAGTGACACTAGAGCAGGATATCTCTGAGTTCCTTTGGTTTTGCCCAAACCAATAACCGCTGAGGCAGCACGTGGTCACATTCTCAGATATTAAGTTAGGAGCTTCATCTCTGATCAGACTATAATATAATACTACGTTATTAAGAACATAAGTGCCAATTGTCCTTTTGGACCTGTGTTTGACATGTAACTTCTACTTTGGAGGTTTATCTTTCTAAGGGACCCAACAGAATAGGTGTTTTCCCTCATCTGAGGACGGAAACAGATCCAGTTTCCGAAACGTCGTGTTTTTCTTGGTTATATTAAAAACCAGGACGATGGATAAAGTCCGAAAACCCAATATCTCTGTGTGTTATACACCATCGTCAGAATCCTATAGTAACTACAAATTCAATAGCGTATTTTTAATATTTTCTAATATGCAATATTGTGCATAAAAATACAAAGATATACATCTAAATACACATAAACTATCCTATGTAACGTGATTAAAATGTGCGTGAATATTGTTGGACAATGCCGTGTCTAATAAGCAGAGCGCTTGAAATACAAATATAGGTTCATAGGATTAATCCAACTACTTCACTTTATGATGTTTTTAATAATTTTCTGCCAATAAAGCCCTCCACCAAGCCCGGCTACGATATGTAGTAGCCAGTTTCCTGTTATATGTAACTAATACTGTACAGCATACATAACATTTTTTTTTTTAATTCGCTTAGTGGTTGGTGGAGTCCAACTGGGTCCACTCGGCACGGCTGCCACTGATTGACCTAGTGTAGCCTGCCCCGGGTGACTATGTTGATGGAGAATTTGGTGGAATGAAAATTGGCAAGGGAAACCGAAGCACTTGGAGAAAGCCCGCACCAGCGCCATTTTGTCCACCACAAATCCCACTTGACAAGACCCATGATCGAACCCGGGCCGCCGCGGTGGGAAGCCAGCGACTAACCGCTTGAGCTATGGCGCGGCCATACGTAACAAAACTCTAATATATAAAATATTTAAGATTTAAATTTGGTCTGCTTACTTTGGTCACAGAATATTTTTTGTCATTATATAATTATAAAACTATCTGGAAAATGCTTGCATATTCTGTAGCACTAACTTGGCTGTAAGGAGATGAATTATCAGTATGTGTATGAATATTTTTAGTTCATGCTGCTAATGGATAATAAGAAAGATGACAAAATATTCTGCTATATAGAACACTACTGGAACATGGCAACGCAGCCATGAAGTGCATAAGAAGTACATATTTTGAGGTGTTTTCTCTTTCCAACAGAAAATATATGAAGATCATTGCTGTTGCAGGCGGCTGTAAAACTTCGACGTCTCTCCGACATCTATCTGTGCCGAAGACTTTTCAGAAAATCACACGTACCAACATTTGGCAACTATTGCTTTTCCGTGGTGGACGACGTGATGGTACTGCGGACAAGATAAAAAGCAAGACCGGTTACAGCTCAAGATAATGACAGCAACATTCCATAAATAGAATCCTTCGGAAAACAAACCTGGCAACTCTGATGACGGATAATTTCTCCGAAAAGTCGGAAAAACACGATAAATTAATGCATTGTTCAGTTACCTACCCTTAGGCACATGACAGAAGCAAGTAATGTGTGGTTGTCAACGTTGATTTCTTGTAATGGTTTCGATTCTAACGTTAAAGAATTCGAAACTAATTAAATGTTAAAGATTCACATTAGAACAAAAAGAAACCGATTAATTTCTTGGCCTGTATAAGGACTATAATCACATTATGAACATGCTGTTCCCTTTATCCTGTGCAAGGAAGTGCTGGAGACCTGTAAAAATACAGCGTAGGGTAATAGAAGACAAACGGTTCAGCAGTAATAATAATTTATTGTGTTTAACGAACTGATGCAACTAAATTCCGCATATAATTTATGTACTAGTATGGTCTAGGATTTAATTGTAGTATGTACATTTTACACACCGCCTCTGCGGTCTAGTGTTCAGAGTTCCTGACTAAAGATCCAGATGTCCGGGTTCGATTCCCGGCGCTACGAGATTTTCTCTGAGAAGTAGTGGGTCTGGAACGGGGTCCACTCAGCCTCGTGAGGATAATTAAGGAGCCATTTCAAGGAAATCGCGCCTCCGGTCTAGAATATCGAAATTAACGGCTGTAGGGATCCGTTGCGCTGACCACGTCACACCCTCTATCCGCTGAAGTTGGCACTAATATCGCCGACAAACGGCGGTCGCTCGGTCGGTATAGTTCGCTTGCGGACTAAAATCACCGAGTTTGTTTTTTCTTATGTACATTTTACGTGTCCTTACTTAATTCCACTCGTAAGTTTATTCAACGAAGCTTTCAGTTGCTCAGATTATGTAGCGTCGAATATACATAGGATGATTTGTGAATAATAAATTTGAGGCGATGTGAAAAGGAATGGTCACAGGAAAATTTAATTTCTTAACCGGCATAAGAAGACCGGTAAGAACGATAGATCTATGTATGNATGTGAAAAGGAATGGTCACAGGAAAATTTAATTTCTTAACCGGCAGAAGATCGATAGATCTATGTATATTTCTATGACTATTCTTAGAATGAGAAATGTTTTACAGGACAGTAGCAGACGTGTGGTTGCAATGACTTATGGTCAGGGTTATGCAAACATATCAATTCAGATATCAAATTAAGAATCATGACGAAAATTTTACGTCGCTAAAAACAAATCAGCCGATCTCTGTGACCGCGCGGTCTAAAATATTAACTGTCTTCGCTCTCTCGTACGCTGGGATCTTGGGTTCGAATCCAAATTGTAGGGATAGATGTTTGTGTGTGCGTTTTTTTTCGTTTATGTTATCCTACGTGTAGGTAGCTGCCTTAAGAAGGGCTGATCACTCATCCAAGGAGTCCTATCGTCTGTGTAAAAAAAGAGTACGCAATTGAAGAAGAGACTAGGGCCTAACAAAAAGCTGTAGAGCCATTAATGAATAAATTAATGAAATAGAAATCACCGGGTCTAAACCGTAAATATAATATACAAAGACGTATGTTCCATAGAGAAAAATTATTTTACGGCTGTATCTCTGAACCTGAATATATTGTTTCACAGCAACCCTTTAAGAACCCTCAGAGAAACGTTCGCACCAAATACCGCAGTTGGAAAATTTTGAGCTCAGTGAACAGTGGCTGCTGTTAACGTTTATCAGAGCCTAACTTACATTTTTCTTCACTAAATACGAGTATAAACTGATATACGTAATAACAATATCATCATTATCACCATTGGTTAGACCATTTACCATGCCCCGTTCCCAGGCTGGATATTGATTTTTCCATCGCTTTTTAGGTAAAGTTATCCTTGTAAAAGGCCATGAAGGCACATAGGATTGTGAGAGGTTGAGACTCCCACATCTAGATAATCGGCTCACAGATGGCGGTAAGATTGTCAGCCTTACGCGCCTGCCGCAATTTACTCCCCAGGAAGATTTCTGGTACTCATTTCTGTTAAAAGCTGAGTCAACCCCAGGGTCATTGTGCGGCTGGAAGGATTAGGTAAATAGGGGGAAAAAAAATCCATCCCATAGGAACTCGAACTCGGCTTCTCGCATAGTTCCTGAACCAGCTACGTTACCGCGTAACCCCTTTTATCACTTTTACTGATCATAATATATTTTACCTGTGTAATTATAAAAATTCATATGCAGACATAAAAATAGAAGAGTATTGTACAAAAATAAGCTCCGAAATTGTAAACTAGTAACTAGAACTTTGGTTTCGGTTCTTTCCTCTATAAAATATGGGCCTATTAGAGTGACAGGCATCCACATTTCCCTTGTGTAAGGCCTGCGTAAACTCGAAAAGCGCTGATACACAAAAGGAAACGTTGCAGTTGGAAAGACCGAATACAAGTGGAAAACTGCAGATGCATGAAATCCGGGGTTGGTAAAACAGCGGGTGACGAGGAACTGCAGCCTTTCACAAGATAAACTAATCAGGCCGCTATATGATGTCATAAACACAGCCTCATATTCATCAACGATTAACAGTTTAAATCAAAGTAACAAACGTTGTATTCACACTGCCTTCTATCAGGCTTGTTCAAGGGATGAATATAAGAACAATAGAATTACAATTATGGGTAGGTAGGTTGACATAGCACAATGTGTAGTATCAACTCTAGGTAAAGGTAAAGCTATCCCTATAACAGGCCATGGAGGCCTATGGGTTTGTGAGACGTCGAGGATCCCACATTTTCTATATAATCAGCTCACAGATGACGGCGAGGTTGTCAGCCTTACGCGCCGGCCGCTCTTTACACCCCAGGAAAATTCCTGGTACTCTATTCTGCTAAAGGCAGAGTCGATTCCAGGGCCATAGCGCGGCTGGAAGGATTAGCTCAATTGCAAAATCCAGTCACCTCATCAGCAAAGTGTCTCAAACAAATACGCCACTGCATGTATCTCAGCTGCATGTAACTAATGAAGTTATGGTATATTGTCATATGTATTAATGACTTCAGGCGCGAGTTTCGATCTGTAAGTCGATTTATTGGATATTAATCAGTCGGACCTACAATTAATTATATCATTTGCAATCTTATTGTAACTATAACACTTCGCAACTATGAACAATTATAACATTCTAAAGGTTTTGTAACTACACCGCACAAAATAAAGACTCCTTCTGACTTTTGTTTGGATCTCGCTGGAACTCCTGACTCAGCTAATCCTTTCTCGGTTCTTCTTTTGTCTGAGACTGAGTCTCATTTTACGACCGACGGTCAGTCGACCAGTCTGTCTTGGCCTAGAGCACTCATCTGGAGCTTCCGACCAAATCTTTATTACTGTCAGACAGTTACGGTCTTGTTTTTTGTGGGCGCCCTCTCTGACGAGACGACGGGTCCTTCTTTTGTATATGCTGCTGGTCCTTGCTAGCGCAGTCTTTCTCGGATCCGAGTTCCTTAGGACTAGAGACAAAATATTATTGTCTCATATCTGAGACTTCCCTTTTCGTAGCCTCCTACGACTCGCAAGGTCACGTTGGTGCTGTGTCCACGGACCTACACATAATTATATATCCAACACAAAATGACGCTCAATTACTGTGCAGGTTACCCAAACTACAAGTGGCGCTACGTACGGGGTGGTCTCAGTAGACTGTGACGTAACAGTTTTTCCCGTCGTCGTGGTAGTTGCAGGAGGTGTAGAAGTTGCGACTGTCGTGGTGGCTTCGCTTGTATATTCAGGTTCCAACAAATCGAAGAGCCATTCAAACCATTCCAGGCACCTGGCGTGTCGCTTGTGTGGTTCATTTCCCATGTCTCTTCCGGTTACGTCAAAAGCATTCTTAAAAAAATGATTACAGTCAATTTCTGTTCTCAAGTTATTACCTTGTCTTGATTAGAAATAAACTAATTAAGGAACTGGAGAAAATGCAGAAGGTGAATATGCTTATGCCCTTTCCTGTTATTCTTAAGATAATTTGGTTAATGTAATGCCTATAAGATTTGTGGTGTGCACGGCTGTGAAAATTCATACAGCGGTCCTTTAGATTGTGATACTGTACACAAGTATGTAGGTCCTAACTTTTCGGAGGAGTGTATGCTTCCGATTAACCCAAAAATGGAAAACTTCAGCACCAATCTACCACACTATATGGTTTCATAACCCAAGAAACTAAAATGTATATATATATATATTGACTCTATATGCGGCAGAGTGAAGAAGTCTACAAAAATTTCAGTAGAAACCTTATAATGAGATTTCGAACAACATCTTTCGTCGGGATGTATGAGGTATAAAACCGAAAATAGAATTTAAAGACCTCTAGATTTTTACAATGAATAACTTATGGTCTAGAAGTAATAGGGCTTCTAAGGTTACTGGCACACTAACCGAATCGAGTCACACAAGTCTAATCAGCTCAAACTCATTAAGATGCTGCAAAAGGCGGGACAATTATTTTAGCATAGAATTCTTCTGTTAAGTCTAACATTATGCTTGAGTCAAGACGACTCGATTGAAAATGAGGCCTAATGACAGACTACTCAACTCAACTCAACTCAACTCAACTCTACTCCACTCCACTCCACTCCACTCCCCTAACTCGACTTGACTATATTAGACTGGTGTGCCAGCAGCCTTAGACTGCAGAAAGTAGTGAAGAAGTCCCCAAGAGAAATAAATAAAGCTGTACAATTTTGTAACATCATGTTATTACTGAGTTTTGGGGATTTTGTCCCTTGTCCGGTGTTCTAATGAACGCTAAAAGAACCAGCATTTGGGATTGTCCAGTGACTGAGGTTAGTCCTTTCTAACGGACATAACAGGTTAGAAGTCCCCAACCCCCCACTTGAGAACGGAAACAGATCCAGTTCCCAAAACGCTGAGTTCTTTATTATTTTTTAGAATATCGGACGATGCACAAAGTCCAAAAAGCCAGTAGCACTGAGTGTTGTACACCATAGTCAGAACCTTTCAGAGTTCACTTGTAATATCTTATAAACTTCTGTTCACTACTGCACTTTCACAGGAGGACATTCACTGCTTTTAATGATTGCACAAGAATAAGTGGATTCTAAAAAAATAACTTACATGAAGTACTTACAGATTCTGTCCGATCTGATGACTGATTGGGATGGTCGTATTGAAGATAAAATTTATCAAGCAACGTAAATACATGTTGAGGACAGAATGACAAAGTCAGCGTAGCTGCAGAAAGAAGCGTAAAAACAGTCATATCAAATTTCATCTTGATGCAGAAGTTGAAGATGTTTGCAGAGAAGTCCATCCGCCAGCATATGGATGCCCACTTTTATACAGAAGTGCACAATTCTCCAGCTCATGCTGCGACATATCTGGACCGCATAACGTGTACATGCCAGGAAGAATAAAACAACGCTTTCAGTCTGAATAAATGTAGAGTCACGAAGGCTCTTGACATAAATTTCTGTAGGTCACTGCATTATTCCAGTGATAACATGACGTCAACTACAAAACGCCCTTCTTTCGTTTTTTTTTTCTTTTTGAGGCGCTCTTTGACATAATCGTAAAATTTCTGTTTCTATTATTTTCACATGCGGCAAGTTACGACTAAGTAGACAATGGCTTCGTCTGAAGGACTGTTCAGTGTAATAACAGGGATGGCACAAAAGTATCATAAGGCCAAGTGTGGCCCTTAAGCTTCTGAAACCTTCCGAATAAAATAATTAAAATTTACCTCATTTTAAACTTATAAAAATATGTTCTGTGTAGTTTTTCATGTTGCATAGAATTTTATGTGCATGTATTGCTTGTGTATGCAAATCCATTGCCATTAAACATAACACGCTATATGAAGACTACGGATCAATAAATTAATGTCGAAATTCAAGGCGATACAATTAGATAAACTTTGTCTAACGGTGGAGAAACAATTCTAATGGAAGTCAGAGTTGATGCACATGAGAAGAGAAGCCTCATTTGTTATGGCTGAAGAGTTAATATGAAGTGGTAAGCGCCCAAATCCATTGAATAGAATTTGAATGATGTCGGTTTTAAATTGAAGAAGCTTCTTCCTGCTAAGATGCTTCCTCTGCTCTTGATACATTCTAGTATCTGTTCGGAACGTCTTGTTCTGAATCTCCCTGCAGGTCTCTTTCATTTAGATATTAGCTCTGGTGTCCTTCTCTGAATCCTTGCTTTTGTCCATTCTTATTACATTGAAATACCACGTTAGTTATTCATGTTGTAACTTTATGAATAAACTAGTAATCCCAATTTATCTAAAGATTTCATTTATAATTATATTCCTTCTTCTTTATAGCTTCACAAATCTGAAAATTTTTACAAAAATTAGGATCATTTTAAAATTGTCTTCATAAGAGGTAGAATAATTATGTATAAATAGATCCTCTAAAAGTTTTAATAACTCCCTTTCACGTATTTGGAATCTGTTACACGGTTATTTTATATCCTATTTTTAACAAATAAGTAAAATTAAATATCTAAACCAAATTTTACAGAAAATGACATTGATGGAATAGATAGGTCTACTTAGTACCTATCAAATCATTTCTATAAATGTCTGTAAAATTTCCGAAGGTAAATGTACGACTTAACACTCTTTTGCAGAACAATAAGCCTTCAAAACTGTTATGGCGGCATGTTAGGCTTGATTGTAATAGAAATGTGAGTTACGAATCCTGTTCTCAAGAAGACATTTTTATACCCTGGTGAATCAGGTACAGATTGACATCACGTCTAAAATTCCAGTCCACTTTTAACAACTCCTGGAGTATGTAATAGATTGGGCCGCTGCATAGTTCAAGCGGTTAGTCGCTGGCTTCCCACCGCGGCGGCCCGGGTTCGATCGGGGGTCTGGTCAAGTGGGATTTGTCGTGGACAAATTAGCTCAGGAGCGGGTTTTCTCTGAGTAATTCGGTTTCCT
This sequence comes from Cryptotermes secundus, assembly GCF_002891405.2. Lineage (NCBI taxonomy): Eukaryota > Metazoa > Arthropoda > Insecta > Blattodea > Kalotermitidae > Cryptotermes > Cryptotermes secundus. The sequence goes on along the minus strand of NW_019732857.1, from coordinate 1,908,925 downwards.
CTGCCAATCTTCATTCCACCAATTGCTCCACAATCAACCTCACTGATCATCTGGGGCTGGTACAATAGGCCAGAAGTGGCCCCAGTACACGGAACTCAGTCCCACCCTATTAGCAATAAAAAAAGTAATACATTGACGATAAATCCAATAAAATGTTATTCCAAAACTGATTTTTTTTTTAGTTTCTTGTGGTGGGGTGAGACTGAGTCCACTAGGTACTGCGGCCACTAACTGGCCTATTGTACCAGCCCCGGGTAATAGAAGATGAATGTGGAGCAGTCGGTGGAATGAGAATTGGCAGGGGAAACTTAAACACTAGGAGGAAACCTGACCCAGTACCACTTTGTCCCCTTGTCCACCATAAATCCCACATGATCTGATATGGGTTCGAACAGGGACCCCGCAATGGGAAGCCGACTACTAAACGCCTGAGATATGGCACGGTTTCATAATTGATCATAGGTCGACTTGCTTCTTTGGTATAAATCTCTGTCGACTGCTTTTATATAAAGTGTCATGAACTGTGCCTAAAAGTGCAAACCAAAATGCGGTATGAAGGGGCTCCATATGAAGTAGGGGCTATACAAGGCTCTTATGGGTCAAAATGAAATTTTACTGCTTTCGGTTAGAACACATACAGTAAAACCTCCAGATTATATATTCTACTTATGATATTTATGGAGAGGAAACATAAAATAAACACGACAAATATATGTAACTGGCTTTGTCTACCCATGCTGCACTTGAATGACACAGTAATCAAAATCTGTTGCAACAAATGTAATAGAAAGTGAAACGAGAGTCATGTGTGTATCCAATGTTGGTGGAGGAACTGAGGCGTGTTGAGAAACTTGTTCACTTGACGCGAACAGTTAACACAATCTTATGAAGGCACAGGAAGTTCCAGCAGTTAAAAGCAGACGATAAACCTGTGAAGCGTTCTGTACAGCTATCAATAAGTATAACTTGTGGCATAACGACCAGTTTGCTATAATGACTGCGTGAGACGACAGATAAAATTCACAAATATAAAAAATATTTGAAGAAATAATATTAAATCAGAGATCATGCAAAAACTTAAAAGAATATGTTCCCATGAAATATAATCTTTTTTTGTCAGGAACATTTAAAACTAAATTATATTCTTAGATACTAAAAGGTTCTGATGATGGTATATTTCATTCATTCATCAGTAATCTGTCAGACGACAGGTCTCTTCCGAAACAGTTCCTTCACTTAATGCGATCTCAAGCTTTCTCCTTCAAATAAAAATATCCTCTTCTGTCCCCAAGGTCATCCAGCATCTTCTTACGTCTTCTTCCTCGTCATCTGGTAACTTCTATCTGCCCTTCCGGTTTGTTTTGTCTCCAGAGGAAACATCTCGCATACGTGGTACCTTTGTTTTTGGAAAGAGACTATCCAGGAAAAGTGATAATGTGGTAGTTTTTCCATTTGCTTACCACATCGCAGTACACACAGAATTACTAGGTGTTTGGGCTTTTCTCATCGTCCGGTATTCTAGAAAATAGGAAACACGACGTTTCGAGAACTGGATCTGCTTCCGTCCACTAGTGAAGACGACACCACACGCTGCCAGAGGGAACAACACACAAGCAAGGGCCATACTACAGACAGCAGATGTAGCAAAACAACGGCCTAACAAACAGAAGAACAAGCTGCAGAAACGAACCTTCTGGAATATCACACAGCTCCAAACAAGTGGACGACGCCCCTTATGAGGTGAAATAGGATTTTACAAAAGAAATTTAATAGAAAATTTTAATGAATTTTAATTAATTATTTATGTTATTTTTAAATGGACTGTAACGATCTGTTTTAGGGCACATCAGAGCAATGTAACAGTCTGGATGAATTAAGACACCTGAAGATGGCCATCTATGGCCAAAACATGTTGCGTTAAGTGTTAAATGGTGAATAAACAATTGTTACCTTATTGACGGACAATGGATACATAGACGTTTAATCTGTTGTTGAAGTTAACAATGCGCCGAGCTTTGCCTTCACCCCCCCCCTGCGTCTTCATGCATTGCTATATATATATATATATAGCCACATGATGAATTTTAGCTTTCGCCTTCATCTCATCTGCGTAATTCAATTACATCTCTGGAATATTTATTCATGTGTATTTTCAAATGTTATACTGACGCGGAACTCGATTTATGAAGATACTATTCTTAGCCTTACAGGTATCCGGTACCCCACGACCTTAGTTTAGGTCTTGTTTGTAGATACTGTGCTGTTCACCACCATAATTAAATCATAACAGACAAGTGAATTGAATTATGTAGGACATTGCGAAAATAAAATGGAAGTATATAAATAAGAGGAATAACTTACAGCAATTTCGGTGCAATATATATAATAGTACATATTTGAAGCGACATAAAACATTGGTATAACCACTGTTAAAATCTGGTGTTAAGATATGAACGCTGGGTAACAAGAGACAGAAGAAGAAGAAGAGAAGCAGCAGAGGTTACACGTTTATGATATTTAGTTGTATAGACGAAATAACTATTAACTTACACTATAAAACTTGGTACGTTTGAAGGTATTGCTACCAGTGACAGAAACTTATAGGTAGAGAAGGAATGGCCATGTAGAAAGAGTGAGTGAAGACAATGGCCGAGAACAACAACAAATTACAAATTTACATGACGAAGATTAGGGTGACGACGGAGATGTTGCTGGAAAGACGGCTTTTAGTCGTTAAGTACTCGTACGTGTTCTGTGAAGGCAACTGCAGTGTGTGTTGCTTCTTGCATGACATAACAGTTGGAGAAGTTGCCGCGGGGGCAAGGCGGACGATTTCGATGTTAATAACAGAGGTCGTTTAGCGTCTTGTTTTTAAAGTTATTATGGTGGTGACTACGAAGAGCACAGCCTCCTAGGTTCCAGTTCGAAAATAGATGTTTCGGAGGAATCTATCGCCTCCGATCACATTCTCGAAGAGTAAGCCAAGCGAAAACCTGGTCACGAAAGTGCGAAGAACTCTTTGTTTGAAACTGTGTAAACTGAAGAAAAAATATTTTAACAAAGGAATAAGGGAACTGGATGAAGAATTTAATGAGATAAATGAACGGAAGAAAAAAGATGGAGGATAAATATACCAAACAAATGGCTCCCTGTTGAGTTTCAACTGGCTGTTCCACTGGTGTACTGAGTGAATTTTCACAGCAGAATTCTCAGACTGGTACCATGAACAGTCCATGGTCATAGTCCTACAGCCGAACACTGTTTTATAAGATCAATCATTATAATTCTAATCAAAATTATTACTCCTTGTTCGTCATGTAACTTGGTTTCTTAATTTAAATAATTTAGAAAGCAATCTTCTGGGATTTTGCACCGTGTATATGTGGTGTTAACCGACGNGTTCTCACGGTCTCTTTGCTTGCAGATTTCTTATATATTTTTTCTTCTACCCTGAAGATGGAGGCGATACGTTCCTCCGAAACGTCGGTTAACACCACATATACACGGTGCAAAATCCCAGAAGACTGCTTTCTTCATAGTCACCGCCGTGAAAGCCTCAAATCTTACTTAAATTATTTACTTTATAGAATATTTTCATGTACATGGATATTATTGCATAGATCATTACTAGGTCCAACAGCAATTTAAAGTCAAGTATGACCGGGAGTTAAAAATGTAGCTCAATTCAAAGAGCCTATTTTAAGGAAATATTGGATAGTCTCCTCAGCTGGAATGAAACAAAGAAGTGTGTCACAAACCGCAGCTTCTGACCTTCCACGGAGAGGTATCAGAGTTCATGCCTAAACAACCTCGAGGAGTGCTTACTTACTTACTAATGGAGCTGAGCCCTTCTGGAGGTGCCGCCAATTCTGCAGCTACTCAAGAATTTCCCAGCATTTTATGGAACCCGAAAGCTCATTACCGTGTTCAAAAGAGCCCTCCACTGATCCTTATCCTGAGCCAAATCAATCCAGTCAATACCATTACAACCTATTTCTCTAAGATCCATTTTAATATTGTCCACCCACCTACCCCTTGTTCTTCCCTGTGGTCTCTTTCCTTCTGGCTTTCCCACCAGTAACCAATACGCATTCCTCGTCTCCCCCATTCGTGCTACATGCCCTACCCACCTCATCCTCCTTGATTTCATCATTCTAATTATACTTGGAGAAGAGTACAAGTTATGAAGCTCCTCATTATGCAGTTTTCTCCAACCTCCTGTCACTTCATTTCTCTTCGGTCCAAACATTCTCCTCAACACCCTGTTCTCAAACACCTTCAGTCTATGTTCCTCCCTTAATGTCAGAGACCAAGTTTCACATCCATACAGAACCACAGACAAAATTATAGTTTTGTATATTCTAATTTTTATGTTTTTGGACAGTAGACGAGAAGACAAAAGGTTCTGGACTGAATGGTAGCAAGCATTACCAGATTTCATTCTCCCCTAATTCCTCCTGAATCAGGTTTCGATCTGTTATCGTTGTTCCCAAATATATGAACGATGCCACCTTTTCAAAACATGTTTCCTATCTTTATATCATGATTTTGCCCTGCAAGGTGGGTCCCTGTCTCCACGCCATGGCGTGTCCTCAGGTTGCGGGTGGAAGAGACGCCCTACAGTTTGGGGGGAAAACTGTGAATATATTGACTAAGCAGTAGCGGATAGCCGACAAGGGGTGGCCCTCCAGCTTGGGGGTTGAGCGTGGGGCTAACAACTCCTCACCGTAAAAAATAAGTATGTTACGAAAATGAGCACGATGCCTCCTGGACCCTAACGCCCTGTAATTCGGCGAGAGCGAGATATATATAGGAGGAACGTGAAACCGTGGGGCGAAGTACTTCCTTAAGAGATCCTACCTTCATGATGAGGGCACGCGGTAGCGTAATTGGTTGAGGCACTGTGCTACAAGCCGGAAGGTCACGAGATCGAATTCCGATGTGGTGGATTTCTTCAATTGACCTAATTGCTCCAGCCGCCCTATTGCCCTGGAGTTGACTCAGCCTCTAACAGAAATGAGTACCAGGAATCTTCCTGGAAGTAAAGGTGCGGACGGCGTGTAAGGCTGACGACTTCACCGCCATGTGTGAACCGATTGTATAGAAAATGTGGGAGCCTCGACCTCTCGAAAACCTATGGGCCTCCACAGCCTGTTACAGGAAAACCCTTACTTTTACCTTCCTGATGAAATCAGCCGACAACTCAGCTCCCCGAATTCGAGGTCTCCGAGGCTTTATGGGCTCCCGAAGATCCACAAAGTCGAAATTCCGTTGAGGTCAGTTCTAAGCACCACTGAGGCGCTTACATACCTACCACCTGTCTAAACATCTAGCAGGTCTGCACGGTTCTCGCTTGCGAAATTATTGACATCACGTGAAGAACTCTACAAATTTGTTCGAACGCTGGACTTCCTCCAGACCGGTCGCAGGATACTATGCATAGTTCTGCCGCGGTCTCTCTCTTCACGAAAGTGTCCTTCAGAGAGACCTTGGATCTCTCAAGTCGGCATGCCGATGATGATATTTTGAGGTTCTTCCACCACGTCCTAACTTCCTCCCCCTCTTTATGCGTCCGTCGCCATTTCTACCTTCAAACCAACTGGGTGGCTATGGGTTCAACACCCTCTCCGGCGATTGCTAATTTCTATATGGAGGAGTTTCAATGCACGGACGGGTCTTCAATTAAGATTAAGGTTAGCAGTGAAGGTTACAATATAACCCCGACCCTTTGGAATAGTAGGTTATTAGACTTACACAGGATGTTTAACTAAAAATAGCTTAAGTCCTTCTTTTTTCTTAGTGAGGTGAGACTAAGTCCCTTGTACTGCGGCCAATTCTGGCCTATTGTACCAGCCCCAGATGATAGGTGAGGGTGATTGTGGAGCATTTGGTGGAATAAAGATTGGCAGGGGAAACCGAAGTACTCGGAGAAAACCTGACACAGCGCCACTTTCTTCACCCTAATTCCCATATGACCAGACCCGGGCTCGAACTCGGGCTCGCCGCAGTGGGAAGCCAGCGACTAACCGCTTGAGCTATGGCGCGGCCTTATCTTAAGTCGCACTTGAACGAAACAGAATTTCTAAAGTGTCTTGTGTGTCAAATAGGCCAGTACATGTAAACAGCGTAAAATATCCAACATAACAGTCATGCAATATCCTGAAGAGACTTAATTAGCAACTTGGGAGACAATATATCACCAAGAAATAATGCATGATCTTTAAGACGGAAGATAAGAGGGGCTGACTGGAGGCTACATTAACTAATAAGTGAAAAGAGAGAATGCGAAAACTGCTGACATAACAGGACAACGTTTCTACACGCTCTAAAGCTTTTATCATAATTATTATTTCCCAGTGGGCCCTGAGATCTATCATCGTTTAGTGAGTGTGTCGGAGCGAATTGCACTTACGTCAATACTACTATTGATACGACACGTTCGGCAGAGTTATGGACAGAAGTAAGTCCTGTTTTGTAAATATAAAATTATTCTCATAAGAAATATACTAAGACCTTCAATTTAACAGGATTAATAATGACTAACTCAGACTCAGAAGTCTGCTTTTCACCCCCGAAGAAAGTGCAGTCGTTGTACGTCCACTATTGTAGGATAAATAAATAGGATATATTATTTAATGATTCATTATTTTCCTCCTAATAATCATTTCAGAGGCTCGTCTTCTTAACTGCGGTTTCGTTTATGAATGGACGTATTATTTTACCTAGAATAATATGTAACGTTAGTATTGGATACTAAACAAAATGTTATTAATTGTACAGGATGAACAAGAAATTTTCCAGCGACATCTTCGTAGCTGTTCGACCTCTTTTCTATGCATCCAGAGCTCTTGGCCTGGCGCCATTTGCTTATGTGAGAAGAGCGTTACCAGGAGGAAGAATATTGGAAGAGCTTGAGCACAGTTCAGCTTCATTCATTTACAGCACTTTCCTGAATATACTTTTATTATTTTCGTGTCTGTGTAGTATTATTTTTAATGCGACAGGCTGGTACTCCGAAAGGGATACGTCAGAAATAGTTCCTGATATTCTAATATATACTGTGCACACTATTATCTTGGCATCTTTAGTATTAAATTTAACGAGAAGCAGAAAAGGAATTGTGAGAATAATGTCTCTGACAGTTAAAATAGACAAGGCTTTACTAAAAGACCCCAAAGAATATTATGAGGAAGCAAAAATTAATATGATTGTTCAGTTAATTGTGATGTTCTCTTTCCTTGGATCCGCCATTATTCTCGACTGCATCCTTTGGACTTTAGCCATTGGCGTTAAGTTCTTTGCTTACTTTCACATGTATTTAGTCGCAATTATAGAATGGCTCATTGTAATTCATTTTATGAATTGGGTTGTTTTGTTGAAAAATCGATTCTCTCTTCTAAATGAACGTCTCTCTCTTTCATCTGGTATTTTCGAAACTGAAAATTCGGAAGAGGGGGCCTATCAGCCATTGATGATAAGAATGTGTGTCAATATCACAGAAAGGAGATCACAGTTAACGAAGGAAGAGGTTCTGACCTTCAGTAGCATTCATGATATCCTCTGTGACACAGCGCTATTAGTTAAATCCATTTACGAGGTACACATACTACTTTGTGTCCTCGGCACCTTCGTTAATATGACGATATGGTTATATTTCGGGCTCTGTTTCTTATACGGCTATATCAATGTAGATGACAATGGACCTAATATCTCACTTTTGGTTATATCAGAAATTTTGTGGTGTTTAGGGTATTTGGCTAAGCTGCTATGCATTACGATATCATGCCACTCTTTCAACAACAAGATGGCGGAGACCTCCATCGTGCTTGGGAAGCTAATTCTTGCAGTTCATCACGATCCGGGAACTATGAGAGAATTGGAACGTTTCTCACATCACGTCGCTCTACGCCAGTTCAAGTTCACGGCATTTGGATTCTTTAGCCTTGACTTATCTCTATTGGTCTCCATGCTGGGTGCCGTGGTTACGTATCTTGTTATTCTTATGCAGTTCAAAATGGCGGTTAATACTTCGCCTGCATGCTGCAGAAATGTGACAGGTTAATTGCAATGAGCTCTTACATCCAGATAATATTGATTCCATAAGTTTCCACGGAAGATTTGGGTGAGAATTTGGCATAGAAGAACGTGTTACATCTGAAGAAGAGAAAGTGAAAGAAGGAGGGAAACCCAAAGAAGCCGTTCCGCACGGCTGTGTTTGTCGGCTGAAAGGAGTGGAAAATTATTTAAGACATCCGTGAACAGTGATGCATAGTATAACTTCATAGTAGTTTATATCGAAGACGAAATAGAGACTTGGGTATTGAATATACATCAGTTATGAAGTATCGATATTAATTTAGGTAAGAAAGTATGGGCCGGTCACGGTAGCCCAGCGGTCTAAGGCATGCACTGTCTTCGATCGCTCGGAATCCCACTCAGAGCATGAATATTTGTGTGCGTTTTTCTATGTTTGTGTACAGGTGGAGGCCTTGCGACGAGCTGATCACCCGCCCAAGGAGTCCTACCGTATGTGTAAGATCTAGAAAAACCGAAGTGAACGGAGAAGTTCATAGAGGTAGGCCTAGGCCCACTGGGGTTGTAGTGCCAAGGAAAAAAAAAGAGAATATGGAATGAGGAAAACAGCATTTGTTCAGATACTGTTTTACTCGCTAAGTCTGAAATACAACTCCTACTAAACTGTAGAACAATATGGAATTATCCTGCTGTTCTGCAGAATCACAGTATTTTGGGCCGTCAACACAAAAAAGATCCCTCCAATCAACAAGAAATTCCTCATTAATACACATAGAAACACAAGCACACAACCACCAGACAACACACAACACTCACTCCATTACATCAATATCATGTGCACATAATCACATATAAACATAATCAAAACTTCCAATTTTAAGTCATTTTAAAATTGTAATGCCAAATATATCTCGGTGTCAGAAATTATATCTCTTTTACTGAAATTCATTTTAACATAATCCGCTACTGAAGGGCTCTGTAAATACTTATTTATTTAGAACCACATTTCGGTATATTAAGAACGAAATATACAGTTTATAAAATGAAAACATAATAAGCTGATCCTGACCCAGTTGTCTGTCTTAATTTACTGTCAAGCCATTCCTGTGTAGGCGGCCCTTGTAAACTGTCAACACAGCATTATTTCATTGCAATAATAATAATATTCAAAATTATGTTATAATTTTAATAATGGTTATGGATCACTTTGCATAAAAATCTATATTATATAAATGTGAAATTATTTGAAATATAATTTAGCTTTGTTTTGAACTCCTAGGTATAATTTTAAGAATTTTTAAGACTGGATAATACGGAGAGGGCTATATTTCAGAAATAAGAACTTCCTTGTACTTCTCAGGTCGGCTTATTTGTATGACCCCTTTTCCAGTCGACTTTAGAGTTTAACGTACTCCATGAAACGTTGACTAAGAATATTACACTTGGAGAACATAATAAATTTATTAGTAGAAACAGGGTACTTTAAGCTCCGACTTTGAGCAAAATGAACCCTTAAGTTTGCGGATACCCCTCAAATAAGTATATAACACTGACAGAATGTAATTTTACACCCTTCTGCTAATATAGCTGTACTCAAGCACTACGAGAGGTGTTATAGTATGACCAATATTATCGAATATGAAACATTGGAATATTTTATTCGAAATATAGATATCTTAATCAGATATGGATATAATTATGATTTGCTGCAGATAAAGTTCTGAAATTCGAAAGAATAATATATTTCTCCGTTATATTCAAATTTAGCAAAGAGATGCGGGTTTTGTACCCATGCCTTTCGTTAGTAATAATTTGATGCGTATTTCATTCCAGAATTCACAATTTTCTTTATTCTTATTTGTTTCAGCATGTGTCTAATTCGCTTGAGATTTATAAATTATCCGGCGGAAACTAGATTTTTAAGTCCAATCGCTTCTTTCTGCAGCTGGTTAGGAAGAAATTTTTCATAATTCCCAGTATTTATGGTCCACACATCACGAAAACAAATGACTAAGTGTAAACATAAAATCTGTTCCTCAAAGAAATTCCGTCACAGAGAATTTTTCGATTTGCTCCTGTAATCCTTCTATTGAACAATATTCATATTTTGCCTCTGTATTCAACCTAACTTACTACTCTAATTACTAATTTAATTACACAAAATTGGAATCCAATTCAGAAATTCCTCCTTTAGTTATCAATTTTTTTGCTTCTCAGCGTTCATTACTTGTGAAAGGATTCAAATTTCTGTCATTTTCAAGTGAAAAATTTATTAAGACTTCATACTTGGAAGTAATAAAAAACTGTATGCAATGAAATTCCAATTTTTACTGTAACTTTCTCATTATCTGGCTGAGCCACCGTGATGCAATTAATTTAATACATGTACGAGTAGTAAATTAAATAAGAAGACTAGCGAATTATATGAACACTAGTCTTTTACCATATCTGCCATTAAAAAATGAGTTGTGTATATTGATAATACATATGTAAATGACTCTAATTATATTTATGAACTCACTTATTGTTACCTTAACTGACAATCTACTATTATATTTCAGTGATGATGTTTGAAATAAACTAATTTTTGGCGTCACTCAATATATTGTCGAATATTATTATGCTTGTATCATACTCGTACCGTTCGCCTAAAGTCACTGTTGTCAGTAGTGGGATATATTCTACGTTGTAAGATTTGAGGTTTTCACGGCGGTGACTATGAAGAAAGCAGTCTTCTTGGATTTGGCACCTTGTATATGTGGTGTATATATAAGATTGTACCGGTTCTCACGGTCTCTTCGCCTGCGGATTTCTTATATTCTTATATTTTTCCTTCTACCCTGAAGATGGAGGCGATACCTACCTCCGAAACGTCGGTTAACACCACATATACACGGTGCCAAATCCCAGAAGACTGCTTTCTTCATATTCTACTTTACCTTGGAACACCCAAACACCCGATGATCAGATCATCATTCTCAAATGAAGAGACAATGTGAGCCCCGGAATAGCATAACCGACGTTTATCGTTGCAACAAGCACAGAAACAACTTGCCGCCCCAGAATGTGTTGGTGCTCAAATTCGGGGGTTCTTGGTCCGAATTTTGACCTGGATGGAGTAATTCTGAGTTTCTTCGTTTTTCTTCGGCCTCTCTAGACAAATAATGGGATATTATCTTAAGTAGGCCGCGCTCTCTTCTTCCCAAATCCTTTCCAATTCATCTACCATCCTATCATCCGATAGCTGAATTCTGAGATAGACGACAGCCAGCAAGGACTGGAGACGCGGAACACGGAATCTGAGGGAGCTACGGCTTTGGAAACATTACCAGACCACCGATGAAGACACAGCAGACTGAGAAGAAATAATTCGTGCTGTAGTGAATTCTAGAGCATGTGAATTAGCGATAGCGCTATAGTTACTTGTAGTTCCAAGTATTGAGATTCCAATAAATCCAATAACCAATCAAAGCCTCGTGTATAGTCACCCCAACTAGTGATAATATGAATAAATCTGATATTCTGAGTTGCGTAGTAACCATTTCAGAACAAAAGTATACGAGTATTTATGCTAAGTCTGAATGTATATGGGGATTAAGTAAACAATCATTTTGGCTGATATTTGGCACATTTTCTATCGTACCAGTTTTTCAGAATCACGACGATTTGGTAGTTGGTTCTCTTTCGTAATTCACCTGAAAGGATACTTAAGTGTTCTTGCTCCTCTGGTCTCACTGTCAGAACTAGCCCCAAAATATTCAACCCTGCCAAGGTCACCAACGGAACTGAGGACTTCTAGTATTATTCGTTTACCTAAAGAAGGAAGGAGAGTCCGTACATGAATTTCACAGTCTAAATATTGTGGTCTGAGAAGGAATTATGGAGAATGGAAGAAATGCTACCTAAAACAGGGGTATTTACACGCTTAAAGAACAACTGAGGAAAGAAACGAAGATAATGTCCTGCTGATCTATAGAAATAAATATTACTGCGTTGTTTCCAATAAGTTAGCAATTAAGTTGAGTGTATCGCTTTAGACAGAATGTGCGTAGTGTGAGTACATGTATTACATAGAAACTTCAGTCATATATAAACTACACTCTATGTCAACACCACCTTTCAAAGCCGCGTGTTGACTCCAGAAAATATAAGATGTAAGGTTAGTATAAACATTTCAGAAATTTGAGTGCAAACAAGAGAACAATCGAAACGTAAACAATAACTGCAACTGACAACAAAGAAATCAAATTAAAGAAAGAAAAAACAAACAAACAAATTAAGCTGCCTGGCCCATTCCATTTCAAAGAAGAATTTTATTACGCTAAATTAGGGGATTTTAATATATCGGAGCTGTAGAATGTGGCGGCATGTAATTTGATACTTGTTTATCAAAATATACGGCTTCATATACGAAAAGATCGTAATCTTCAATTCCGTGAGAACCTCAAATTTCACATAAGATAGCTTGTATTGTAAGGGTAGCACAAGGGTTTGTAAAGACGCGAATATATCATATATACAATGAGAACATTAGGAATTCGGACAATCGAAGGAAAACTTTGATTTGTATGTATTCCAATAATTTGTTTTGTATTTTGAACATCCGTAAAGAAGAGAAAATATCTGATATCGACAATGAAATTGCTAGATATTTGAACGTTCAGAATGAAAATTTATCTCGCATAAATTTAGACCTGTGTTATTTGTGCTACAACAAGAGCAAAATGCTGTAAGATGTTCCACAAGAACAAACACAGTAATAAATGGCTTTGATACCAAAGCGTACTGGCTTTCTCAGGTAACCTAATTTAACTGAATAAAAAAAAATGAGGATTTATTTTAACAAGTGATATTATTGATCATTTTCGAACAGGCTAATTGTTAAAACTAGTGATGTGAGAAACTATTGCTTGCACATAAGCCAGGCAGATAATTATGCATGCAGCAGGAGGAATATAGGGAGTTTATCCTCAAAGTTGAAACTCCAAATTCTAGGAAGTTAAGCTCTTTTTATTTCCTCACGCAATTTCTTATTATATTTATGTTAATGTTTTATTCAATTTATTCTTCGGCCTTGAGGATATACGGAGCATGTTTCTATAGAAAGTTGATTGAGTTCAACGGATTATATGGCGTCATATACCAGAAATGGAAGTCTTCAATTGCTATTATTTCAGGAACTTGATGAAGGTAAATGGATTTAAGAAAGTACGATGAACGCCATAGCGATGTATACTCACACCATTGTTATTCTGTTAAACATGACCGCATGTATAATTGAATCCATGGATTGATTCCTTCTTCAGAAACTGGGAGTCACTCAAGGAGGCCGTCGCCTTTCATGGAACTCGAATTTCATTGCTGATAGCAAAAGTCCTCTATTATATCCTACCGTGATCTAGTTGAATCTAGTTACAACTTCTCATCCTATATCAGTAAAATCAATTTAAAAAGTTCTACGTTTTTTACGATTTACTGTGTGACATTTCATCTTTTGCAGAAGACATTCATGACATACTCATATCCTGGGAAATCGCCACAGCCTGAATCACCAGGATAAGTATCTGTATTTCTGCTTTCTCTTAACTTCATACCAGTCTCTTAGAGGGACTGTGGTTATCATTCCCGAACATATGAACAGATTGATTTTTTCTGGCCTACGATGTACCCGTCAAAGATTGTGAGCATCACTGAGTCATGCCATGGCGCCAGTTGTGAGGCTACCACAGTTTTTATAAAGAAACTTCTCATGCTGCGTCATATTGACACAACAGGTCGGAGCTAGTGGGTTTTCTAGAACGCTACGGGGCAGAGAACCTTGTTTCACACTTGTGGACTCATTCCCCTTAGGTGAGAAGACTTGAGCCGTGTTGCTGGACCCGTCACACACAAAAAAAGAACTTGTTTCAATTTCAGTTGCCGCTCTTTGTTGCCTAAGTTTCGATTTTCATGCTCTTCCACTTGACTCGACATTCTTTTTCCGATTAATTTTATATTTTTTGTGTACAGAAAAAAGACAAATTTGTGTTATTTTTCAAGTAATTTGTTGTCATTATTACGGAATCTGTTAATCAATTCAGCAGTGTATATTGACATTTCAGTATGTCTATTGGTTCATAGTACTACTATGTACACATTAGTAAAATAATAATAATAAATAGGTTAGATATTATCTTTTGTAATGTCACCTACAGCGACTGAGAAATGGCTAATTTGTTCAATTAGCATATTCAGCTTTAGAAATCATCATTTTATTATATTTTTTGTCCTAACAATGTTGCAATATATAAATAACAACTCGTCAACTAACTGCGCAGTGTTTTCAGAGTGTTTATATGTCGAAAATTGACGAGATGGGATTAATGGGGGGGGGGGCCGGGAAAAGTTGAAAGTTGAAAAAGTCTGCCATAAGGGACTGAATGAAGTAACGCTCAGACACCATACATAAGAGTGACGCTGCCCCTGTTCCAAATTACGCACTTAAAAAATAATAAGGAAGAGCAAAAGTTTCTGCCTTACATTTTTGAATATGGCACTCGTAAGGACATATTTCTTTGTGTAGAACACTGTGGGTACATTAACTAGCTTTGAGAATCCTTGATGTTTGTGTTATTAAAATTGTTATGAACCAATCGATAACATGAAAAAAACAGTCTTCTGGGATGTGGCACCCTGTAGATGTGGTGTTAACCGACGTTTCAGAGGAACGTATCTCCTCCATCTTCAGGGTAGAAGGAAAAATAAGAAATCCGCAAACGAAGAGACCGTGAGAACTGCTATTCGAAAAGTTTGGTGTTAACGAATGAGCAGAGGAAAAGACAGGAACGCATTTGCTCAGGAGAGGATGCACTTCTTTTATTTTCTGTATATAGACACGATAAGCCGGTCACGGTAGCCGAGCGGTCTAAGGCGTGCACTGTCTTCGATCGCTCGGAAGCCGGGATCGTGGGTTCGAATCCCACTCAGGGCATGGATGTTTGTGTGCGTTTTTCTGTGTTTGTCTACAGGTATAGGCCACGCGACGAGCTGATCACTCGCCCAAGGAGTCCTACCGTGTGTGTAAGATCTAGTAAACCGAAGTGAAAAGGAGAGTTTCATGGAGGTAGGCCTAGGCCCAAATTGCGGCTGTAGCGCCACAGAAAAAAAATAGACACGATATGTAGTTCATGTGCACGTGCGACCTATACAGGAGACTGGAATGTGAAAATCAGTGTCACATTAAGTCTGATCTGTGCCAAATTGCTGGAGTTCCTTAAAAAAGGTGCTAAACCTTAGTGCTAATTTACAATTTTTTTGCCTCAGATGATCTTAAGTGATGCTGTATTTTACAAAACCGACAACACAACAAGTTTCAGCCCAATAATCCTACTACAGTAGAACATTTCTGTAGAGGCCACTCTCAGGAGTGGACGTTAGTGACTACTGTACAGAAACTGACTCACACTCACTCATGGAGCTGAGCCATTCTTGTTGCCAACTGCGCAGCTACTCAAGAGCTTCCCAGCATTTTATGGAACCCGTTGGTTCATTACCGTGTTCACAAGAGCCCTCCACTTGCCTCGATCCTGAGCCAGATCAATCTAATCCATACTATCCCATTATATCTCTCTAAGATTCATTTTAATATTGACCACCCATCTACGCCTTGGTCTTCCCAGTTGTCTCAGCTGGTTTTCCCACCAATCAGAAACTAACACCTGCATGTTTTTAATAATTTACTTAAAATACCTTTATGGAATTCTAGAAGCCCAATAAGTGAATAACAGAGATAACTAATTAAAGAAGTTTTTGCTATATTTTTCTAATTATTTAAATATTTTGATGTAAAACAAAATGCCGTATTTGAGAAACTACTACATCATTTTCGAGGCACACGGTAGCGTAGTTGGTTGAGGCACTATGCTACAAGCCGGAAAGTCGCAGATTCAATTCTCGATGAGGTCACAGGATTTTTCAATTGACCTAATGCTTGCAGCAGCACTATGGCCCTGGGGTCTACTCAGTCTCTAACAGATATTAGTACCAGAAATCTTCCTGGAGGAAAAGGGCGGCCGGCGCATAAGGCTGACAACCTCACGGATTGTCTAGAAAATGTGGGAGCCTCGACATCTCATAAACCTAAGATCTTCCACTGCCTGTTACAGGGATATATCCAACACACCATTTTCGTCAGTCAGTTAACATCACGGGTGGAAAATTCCCGAATGCTCAGTCACCCGGTAAAACACAGAATCTTTGCTGCGGTTTAGTACATAGCGATATTATTTTCCAAAATACAGGAATAATATTACTCCTAATTATTTTGTTCCTGTGTCAACACTAGCCTGGTATTCCTGTTTATTAAATTAATATCATAATTACCCGAAACTAATTTCGCTGTTTTGAATGTTTCGGGGTTTTTTATGTGCATTTATTGGAACTGCATTTAATAGTCATGCATCTAAGTCGTTTGGCTTACTATAGATTATAAAACGGGCCCAGCACCACATGACGTGGAAAAGCGCCTTGTGTTATGCAGGTGTTCATTGGCTCTCAAAGCTGTACTTATGTGTTTGCGAGTGTTTGTGTTATGTTGTAGCTTCTTCGCTATGTAATTCATGTGCTGCTGTTGTGTCAGCAAAAGTTTAAAATTTTGATTCAGTGCGTGTTTCTTTTGATGAAGGTGATCGGCTATATTTGACTCCGTGAAAAATACTTAACTGCCAACGATAATAGCATCGTCTGATCAGGGTAATTATTCATTTCAATGGCCATACGGAGTACTTTTTTCTATAAAGAAAGGATGTCGGTGCTTACAAAACTAAATTCAAATCCTGTACATCGTATTTTACAAGTTAATCCATATTAAACTTATATTCCCGCATTTTAGTAACATCGTTCGCTTTATTTCGTACCAAGGTACATGCCGACACACAGTACACTTACCGTTGCATACCGTAAAAATGCACCACTACTCACACGCGGATGGATTGAGCTCCATTACTTATTGAACTGTCGTGTTTATTTATTTGTGGTTCATGTAACGAAACTGCCTGAAGCTCAGACAACATAACAGCTAATGGTAGGATTCTTGAGGAAAGCTGAATTCGAAAGGAGTGCCGGTCACAGTTCTAGTCACAGTCACAGTCACGCGTTCTAGGGCATGAACCGTCTTCGCCTGTTCGAACACTGGAATCGTGGGTTCGAATCCAACTTGAAGCATGAATGTCTATGTGCATTTATTCTGTGTTTGTGTTGTTCTTTGTGTAGGTATGGACCTTGAATGAATGAATGTATAAGGGGTGGGCCTTCTTAGCCCTTGCACCGCGACCACAGTTATCTATTGTGCCTAGGCATGGACCTTACGACGGGCTGATCCACCGTCTAAGGACTCCTACTGAATGTGTATAGGATTAAGAAACCGAAAACCGGCTAAAGTCCAAAGAGCTGTAGAGCCATAGAAATAGGGATATATATTGTCATGTGTAGAAGTGACTTATAAGACGGGTTTTGGATTGAATGATTGGATCTATTGCACCTTACTGGAGCAGAGGAAACATATGTTTTTCACATAAAAATAACTTTGTTGATTTTTAAGATAAAACCTTTTTAATTACACAAAAGAAGGTATTTTAATGCATTTTAAATTAGATTACGTATGGAAAATAATGTCAGTCAGATTACGTTCTTCTTGCTGGACACACATTTGGAGCCTCTCAAAATTCTGCATCGCATTCTCCAACATGTCTTCGGGCACAGCTGCGATTTCTTGACGAATGGAATGTTTCAACTCTAGGATCGTTCTTGGTATGTTCGTGTACACCCTTGCCGTGAGGTATCCCACAAAAAAAAAGTTACAAACCGATAGATCAAGGGAGCGCGGGGCCCAGGAAACATCACCGAAACGGAAGATCACGTGTTGGAGGAATATGCGTCGGACAGCTTCCATCGATGTTGCATCCAGAACTCCCGAGGCTTCAGGTAAACATGAGACAAATGTGTTTCCAGCAGGACGGTGCCACAACCTAAACGGCGAGAGCATCTCTCTGTCCAGGTGATCCCTAACATGGTGGCAAAAATGTGGCGGCGTGTGCGCGTAAGCCGGGTATGAAAACAGAACTTTCAGAGTTTTCCTTTCCGATGACATAAACCGGATACGTGTATGACAATTAGTTTCAAAGATATACATTTTTCTTTCTGGATACCTTTCATCCGGACACTCTATAGTTCTCGCCGTGAGCATGGAGGTAAAAGTCCCTGTGTTTAATTAAGGTTCACGCCATGGAGATGTATTATGGAGGGGGTGTGTAGCCCCACGTATTTTTTTTAACTGGGTACTAGATGCAGGTGAGTAATCAGCTCCATATTCTGATCCTTTTACCCTCAAAGAAAGTACTAATTTTTTCAAATGCTCTCTGGGTCTATTGTCAGTCCCGGTGACGAAGAGAAGGATTCTTGCTGCTGACGTGGCCGAAAGGGGGAAGTGATTTAAATTTTTGCTGGCGAGGTTCTGTAACATTTAAGTGGAAACATAACTTGGAAAACTCGAAATCATCAGTTTAATTAATATTTCGAACAAAAGCTTTGATCTAAAATGTTCACAAATACATTAAATATACTGAAGAAAAGAATTTAAAATTCTCAGTTCAAAAATCAAGTTCAAACCTTGGTCTCTAAAGGGAAGCACCTAACCTCTCTTCAGCCTTTGGCAGGTTTCATGCGCTTCATTCCTGTTAGTTTACTTCCATTTAAGAACTCAGTTGAAATGATGCAACGAAATGTATGGAACCAAGGTTTACTTGAGATAAATTACATTTTCATCTGGGTCCAGCATAGGTTTCTGTTCCTACCCAGATATCCTAGTCCACGCTCTTCCGTATTTCTGTAACATTCAGTGTAGTATAATCCTTTCTTCTACGACAAGGTATTTCAAGCAGTCTCTTTTTTTCAGTATTTTATGAATATTTTGTAGGCAATGCTCATCATTCACATACATCCTGCAAGCTTTAACCATCTCATTCTCCTTCATTTTGTAATCCTAACAATATAATATCAAATTACACCGTACTAATTTGTTCTAAAATACGTGAATAACAGAATGATCGACCGCGAATTTTAAGACAAATAATACAATATTCCATTATCTAAAGTGCTCACTATGTAGTGATGAGTGCTTTAGGGACAACAATAATGCCAATAATGAGGCACCTCGAATTCATGTAAAGTTAGAGGAGAGACAAATGCCGTACTCTTGTAGATGATTAATGATCCTTCGGGTTTCATTAAGTGGGCGTTTTTATCAATCAATTTATTATTAACTTCCCAAAAAGGACTACGAGAATCGAGTTTAATTATACATTATTTATAATTAACAATAATGTAATGTATTAATAACATTGTGAAGTAATATGGCAAACTTTATGGTCAATATTTGTGTTCTGTATGACGAGTCTTAACAAGCTACCCATTATTACGGACGTTAATTGAGGCTTTGTATCACAATGTAGGCCGACTTCCAGTTTTGTTAAGTGCACTAATTTTAATAATGCTATCATCAATTTCTTAATGTGCTCAGAGATGTGGGTGATACCGTGCCACATATCCTTAGAATTTCTCTCCAAGCCCGAGAGAAAATATAGTTTTACTTTTGTTACTTTATTACAAGTTGTGTTCCTACACATTGAAGTAAACCAGCGCACATTTACGTTTAGTTTTGTTCTGTTTCAAGACCGGAGAACAGATGGATACAATATATCATCGCACAATTGGAAAGTTCCTTACAATGGATAAAAGCGTGAGAAATTTTAAGAAGTTTGATATTTACTCAGTAATCATCCCTGTATATTACTTATCGAAATGTGCAGGTCTGGCACCAGTGTCTCTTACTCACCATCGCGATAAAGAGGCGAGGGTACGTGTAAACCTAAAAACTTCAACATTGGGTGTTACATACACAGTGTTTTTGTTAATGGTAATTATGGGAGCTGAATCTTGTGTAGTTGCGTTCCATCACAGTCTTCCTTTCAAAGTTGAAAGAATACACATTCACCTTTCACAAATGGTTATAATGGGAATTGCCAGTGTTACAAGCTTGCAAATATGTTTAACAAGAATTCGAAAAGAAATGGATATGTTATTGTACAAAATATCAGTACTTGATGAATTATTTAACACAGAATGCGATGCTCAGAGAAGTAACGAGAAATACTTGCGGATACAAATAATATTATTAATAATTATCGTTTTTATTGCGTATACTTCTGACTTTTTTGCTTTCAATACTGGTTTCGCTGCATGGATCTTATGCATAACAACATATATATGTAATTTCATTAACATTGTTACGATCATACAGTTCGTGAATCTTGTCTTCTTACTGAAACAAAAATTTCTGATACTGAACAAGTTTCTTGCATCTGCTGAAAAACCGAATGAGCACGAAACCAATGGTAACCTGTGGGAACTACTGCTCCAAACATCCGTCTTTCGAAATGTTATCAATTTCGAGTATGATCCATTAAGGACAGACGCATTTTATCAGGCAATAACAAGAAGGTGTTATAATGACATACAAAATCACACAAACAACTCCAGCCAGAACTATTGCCTCCATAAGGGAACATTACGTTTTCGAGCTCTAAGAGTAATTCATGATGTCTTGTGTGATATCTCTACATCAGTCAATTCCATGTATGGTTTGCAGATATTTCTCTGTATGTTGTCGGCTTTCATCGAAACAGCAACGAATATAAGTTACACTGCCACGGCATCTAATATTGATAATTTGACTAGGGAACAGTTCATTTCCACTGTGGCGTGTCCAATGCTCTGGGCACTAGTCCAATTCTTGCCGTTGTTCTGGATAACGGGGTCCTGTAACGCAGCGAGTAGCGAGGCTGACCGCTCAGGTATCATACTCCAGAAGCTGCTCCTTCTGCCAGAACTTCACCCGGCTACAGTGACTGAGATTCAATTGTTCTTGCAGCAAGTCACCAATCGAAAACTGAGATTCACAGCATGGGACTTGTTCACCATAAATTATAGTATTTTGGGATCAACTGTAGGAGCTGTTACTACTTTGCTTGTAATATTAGTTCAGCTCCAGAATTAATATTACATTTCTTATTTGTAACTACGTACGGCTTTACGGTCCTTTGTTGGGCCTTGCCAGCTTTTTCACTTTCTTGATTTTCTTACACAGTCGATAGGGCTTTTGAACGGAGATCAGCCCGTCCCAAGGCCTCTACCTGCACACAGGGCAGCAGAAACGCAAAATAAATGCACACAGTCATATATGCCTCAAGTGGGATTCGAGCCCACGATCCCAGTGTTTGGGTGGGCGAAGACAGTTAATGCCCTAGAACGCGCGGCCATTGTGATAGGCTCTGTTTAGTTCAGTAATTTTTTATTATTATCCATTCTATAATCTTCAGCATTCCTTTCCGTTTTCAGTTACTCCTCCCTGTAGGAAATCTCTTCCTTCCGCAACAATGCTCATTTATGTGACAGAAAAGTAACTATCCTGTGATTGTAAGATTTGACGTTCTACCGATAAATCAATGGTATGCCCATGGGCTCATCACTGTCTCCTGTCGTCCCCACCTTCTATATGGAGCACTTCAAGGAGAAGGCGCTTGAATTGGCCCACCACAAGTCCCTCTGCTGGTTTCGCTACGTGGACGAGACACCTTCGTCGTCTGGCCACATGGACCCGACAAACTGAAAGACTTCCTGAACCACCTGAACAGTATCCACTGGTGCATTCGATTCACCATGGAGACCGAAACTGAGGGCTACCTCTCCTTCCTTGACATAGATATTTGTAGGAGACCTGATGGATCTCTGGGCTATAGAGTGTACCGTAAACCTACCTATACCAATCACTACCTTTACACTGGTTCCCAGCACCACTCTCCAATAAGTAAGCTGTACTTCCCACAATAGTGCACAGGGCTAGAACTCTGTGCGATGAAGACAGTCTACATGCGGATTTGGTGTTCCTGAGTGACGTTTTCAGGCAGAACGTTTACAACGACCGATAGATCCATAGAGTCCTCAACCGTCGTCCGAACATCAATCAGCCCGAAGACAAACCAGACTCAGTCAACTTCCTGTTCTATGTCGGGACTATATTCAACCGAATCAGCAGAGTACTGTACCGGCACAACATCAAATCAGGGGGCCTGCCTCCTGGCGGTCAAAGATTATGTGTGACTAAGGACACCTGGTGTGTACAGAATCCCCTGTGAGTGCGGCAAGGTCTATATCTAACACATAGGTGGTTCCGTGGCCACGAGGTTGAAGGAGCGTCAACGGCACATTCGTCTAGAACATCCAGACAAGTGAGCAATGGCTGAACAGAGCGTCGACTTGGGACACCGCATTCAGCTTCTCAGTACCCCCAACACATGGATCGCATCGTTAGGAAGACCATTGGAATTGTGCTCCATCCCAACAATACGAACAGAGAGGTGGGATTTCGTCTCAGCAAGTCATGGAAGCCTATCATCTGCTCCCTCAAGAAACATGCAAATTATGACGCCAGATCTACCAGGCTACGCAGAACAATGTACGCTCAGCAGCTTAGCCGCGAGGCTCTTGGTTCAATGCTCGTTCGGAAGCCCTGCCTCTGACCCTTCCCCTTCCCCCTCCCCTGTATTGATTTTACATATGGCCCATTCTGTCTCCCTTCCTGTCCTTATATATTTGGGTGTTCTTGACTAGTAGCTCAGTCTGCAGCCACCTACTCACGCTGGTTCCGCGCTCGCAGATTTTTCTACCCTGAAAATGGAGGAGATACGTTCCTCCGAATTATCGGTTCATACAAGATCTGGACGGATCCACATCCCAGAAGACGGTATTCTCCATATTCTGTAATTGTTTCACCAACTGTCTAATTTAATATGTCTGAATTTGTATGTAAGCATAAAACTGTGATTATATCGCTGTAGTAATATTCGTGTTCTTGTAGTAAATATTTAAATAGGTGTTTTGATGTGAAGAGGATTCCTCTATTTTTATCCCATATATTAAAATAAATACAACAGTTTTAAAATTTCTGTGATCACGATTCTGTGGCATTGAGAATAATTTGGGAATTTTGTAGAATTAAATACAGGCTATGGAATTTGAACATGTGCCTAAAATAGAATTTGTGTTGAATAAAGTGTGACATATATGATATTATAATGAAGTACTTAACAATTTCATCATCCCTCCTTCTTCATTGTGAGTGGATATAAACCTTACTGTAGTGCCTCATGTGTCTGTAACTGGCTGAATGTCCTTAGCCGCATATACAGGAGTTTAAATCGCTAACCACACCTCCCAGAAGAATGTAATATTATTTTCGTTTGGTTCCTTAAAGTTTAGATCTGAACTATGTTTAATTAGTAACTTTATGTTTTGGTGTAGGGTAGTTACACCATCAAGAGAAATTAATTCGCCTGATTGCACCACTGACATTTCACCCTGTAAATATAAGGAAAGTTCTACCTGAGTAATTACATTCGGTTAGGTCTTAGGGACAGTGCGATTGTTTGCTCAGTTAAGTAAGAAGTTCGTACAGACCATGAAAACCTCGTAATTTGTAACTGCATATCGCAGCATGAATGTTAATCGCTAATTACATAAATAAGAAAATAGTATGCAGAACGCTTTATGGTCGTATCGACTCTTTGCCTCATACTTCTTAAATCAGGCAACGGCATATACCTTCGAAACTCATTAGCTCAAATAAAACAACATATAAATCGTGCCTGGGTTTATGTTAAACAAATAAAGGAGACTGTCTCTTTTATGTAAAACAATCTTGGAATAATTCATTCTGTTCGAGCTGTGAGCCCTCTGTCGTGATACCACAAGCTTCCTATTTGTTTGTCTGTACGTACGAACACATTTCCGTTTCGCTTGTCTCGACTAAACTGTGCTTCATTTCCTGATTTATTTCGCACACCGACTCACACCGCCTCACATGTGTGCTCGAATTCTGTTGATATTCACAACAGCAGTGTGTAGCACAGCGCTGGTCTCAGGGACTGATGCACACACTTACGCTAATATCGTCTTGTCAGTGAAGGAGCATACACACTCCTCTTGTGTTTATGTGCTATACCACGGAGAACAAGGTAAGTTATTTTGTACGTTGCTTAACCAACCTCATGAACTCCGTGGGGCAGAGTGCACTTTCACAATCTACTGTAGTTGCCTCTCAGCTGACAAAGAAATTCCTTCTCTTCGAATAACCTACAAGTTCATTACTGTGTACATTGATTGATTGATCAGTAACTGTCAGATGACAGGTCCACAGTCTCTTCCAAAACAGTTCCTCCACTTAATGTGATCTTCTGTTTTTGGAAAGAGACTATCCAGGAAAAGTGATAATGTGGTAGTTTTTCCATTTGCTTTCCACATCGCAGTACAACAGCCGTTCAAACCACTCTGGTCACGCCTGTTGCTATACGAACTTGAACCATCTCGAGCATCATTTGTTCTGTGCTTCAAGTCGCTGCTGATGACGCTGCTTCCGGCATCAGTTTTTGGTTTTTGGTGTCTCTCTTCGTCTGATGCCTACCCTTTGACCTGTCCAGCAAGGGAGGCCCTGCCAGTAGCTACGCTACCGCTGGTATAGCTCTCAGGGTCCTTGGCATACTCAAACCCCCTCACCACGATAAGGTGGAGACACCAACGAGGGGATGTGTACATTAGAGCCCGCTAATAGTATCTGGTTGTGTACAGGTAGAGGCTTTTCGACGAGCTGATCACCCGCCCAAGGAGTCCTACCAAATGTGTAAGATCTAGAAAAACCGAAGTGAACGGAGAAGTTCATGGAGGTAGGCCTAGGCCCACTGGGGCTGTAGTGCCAAGGAAAAAAAAAGTCTCTGCAGTAAGCCAAATAAATGCGCCAGACAAGATTTTAAATCCTAGATATTTAATATCGATTTTCATATTATCCCTTCCTATACCCATAAGTTACTGGAGTGTCTCCTTTCATAGGACTTTCTGACATAAATCCTGCATGCGTTGCTCATCTATACCGTGTTAAATGGAACTACTGCCATCACGAAACTGGCTGTCCTCAGACCGAGGTTTCCAGTTAAGGAGGGTAGTTACGGAAATATTGGATAAGCGATCCAGTACAACCGAAAAAGTTTGGTCCTCTAGTTTACAGATTCAACAGGGACTAACAGTTATATGAATATTACACAGAACATCGGACTTATATTTTTGGAACAGCTGAAAAGCTTGGAGATGAGACTTGAAATGTGTGAAGTTAGAACGATCAGGTTAACCGAAAAAAAAAGCTCTATACAGATGCATATTACAGAAACTTTATATCTCTGTAATAAATGCTTTTAGTAGTGAATTCGGAGTCAGTTTACTCGGCTGGTTCTTCAAACGAAGCCTAACCGTTTTTGGTATTCTCCATGGGCCTCATGGAACGTAATTCTGGAAGGCAGGGTTTGGCCAGCAGGTTTGCTACTGATTCATGCTGATGATGATGATTACGATGATGATGATGTGGAATTCTTAAAGTGTTTAACTTTATACAAGCACAGGATTTCATTTTGAATCAGCAGCAAGGTAAACCAAATGGTAGCAATGTAAACAAGATGCAAAAGCAAAACAAAATAATAAATTTAGTTACAGCAAGAGTTTTCAAAATTACAGGAAGACTCCAGGAACAATTCAGATCTTGGAAGTCATACCCTTAGAAAAATGGAGCCTCAGATCTCCCCTGGGTCAACTGTATATAATCCTGGTTATGAAATAGAGTCAATTCTGAACAAGTCACGTTGCAAATAGTTACATACGAAAAATGGCCGCGCCATAGCTCAAGCGGCTAGTCGATGGCTTCCCACCGCGGCGGACAGGGTTCGATCCCGGGTCTGGTCAAGTGGGATTTGTGGTAGACAAAGTGGCGCTGGGGCACGTTTTCTCCGAGTACTTAGGTTTCCCCTGTCAATCTTGATTCCACCAATTGCTCCATAATCACCCTCACCTATCATCTGGGGCTGGTACAAGAGCCCAGAGTGGCCGCAGTACAAGGAAATTAGTCCCACCCCACTAGCAATAAAACAAATACATACGAAAAGTTATGTCTGGCTTCTGAGAATAGAGATCAGTCCTCTACTTCAGAAACAGGCATAAAGTCTACAAAGTAAGTCCGAAAATATTTGTATATTTTATAAGTACTTGGTCTGACAATAAAGTTCGTGAACTCGCCACCGTGTATTTGCCGTGGAAGCAGTGGACAGAAACCTCAGTATGGTCTGATGAATTTGGTATATCAGTGTTTCACAGGTGTGTTGTTGTTGAACTATGGCAGTCTCTTTCTGGTTGGCGTCTATTATTGCCTGAGTGTGTTTTGGTGCGCCGTCGCGAGAATTTCGGAACAAACGTTAAATTTCTTGTTGAACTTGGCAAGAGTGGAAGAGATCACAGAAAGTTTACGTGGGTAATGCTATGAAGAAAACAGCATTTTACGTGTGAGTACACATTTTTCTGAGGGAAGAGGAAGTGTCAATAACGAAGAAAGGTCACGACGGCGAGCAACGAGCAGAACTGAAGAAAACATTCCAAGAGTTCGTCAAATTGTGGCGAAAATCTTCGGCTGACTGTCAGAAGCATGGCAGAGCAAGCAAACATCAACAGAGAAACATTTAGTAAAATCTTAATTAAGATCTTAACATGAAGAAGGTGAGTGAAGGAAAGGTTCCAAAAGACCTGCTCATACGGCACTGTCCGTGAGGGAGTGTTAGCTAGTAAACAAATAGCTGTATTGTAACTCCCTCCCTATTCATTGGATCTAGCCCCCAATGACCTTTTCTGTTCCTGAAGATAAAGGAAACATTGAAAGGAAGACACTGAAGACATCAGCAGTAATATGACGGCAGCTCTGAAGACCATTCCATAAAACAAGTTCCAAAAATGTCTTCAAGAGTGGACTAGACGCTGGCGTCAGTGCATAGCTTCCCAATAGGAGTCCTTTGAAGGCGACCACAGTGACACACAGCAATGACGTATGTAGCACTTTTACCGCGATGAGTTCGCGAACTTTGTTGTTAGACCACATTAAACTATCAATACATTAATAAAGAGACAGATTAAGTTACAAACTGAAATTTCATTGTTCGTGATTAAGTAAAGTATCTTAAAAGTCATCCAGTTAGAGGATTCACATTTGTTCCATATTATTATGTGGGTATACTTGCGCCTTGTATAAAAGCAGCTAAGGATTCTGCCTGCTGGTCTGTGTCTGTTTTAGGCTTAACTTGACAGAGTACACTTGACGTTTGTAAAGAACACTTTTATTAAAATTACTTTTAATTCTACTAGGAATAGAGCAGGTTGCTATGTTGCTATCATTCCTGTCCAAGAACGAAATTCCGACAGCTGGAGTACCCATAAGAAATATACGAAAAGTTACTGAAACCAATAAATGCAGCCTGCCTCTCTACGTTATTCCCTCTGGAAATACAGAAATCAGATCCTTCTTGATGCAGGTAAGATACTGGACAATATTGTGGCATGTATTATCGTTTGACTGTGAGCTGTAACCGCCTGTGTTTAGTGCAGACATATTGCTTGTCCTATTGGGTGCAATTTTCAGTACATTTACAGTTGAATATACACCATATCAATATTAAGACTGCTAGTTTAGAATCCATTTATTCCAGTATTTATTGGCCAGGTATATATTCGTCCGAAAATCGTCAACAAAAACTGGAATAGAGACGTGCCTATCTTGTATTTTCCTCTATTATTCATATTCATTCACTTTTCCAGCTTTGAATTTATTTCATTTTAAGTGCTCTAGGCACACCAAGGGGCTATTACGCTATTGTACGCACGAATAAACTCTAGAAAAGCAGAAGAGATTTTAACGAAATTTTTTATTGGAGAGTTTTACTAATATCGTTGATAAATTCCAATTCTTGTTCAAATTTAACAGAACGAACAGGGGTTTTACAAGAAGAGCTGCATGCGTTTGTGAGCACATACCGTATTGAGCACGATTCACTAAGAATTTATCAGTAAAAAATATCTCGAAAAATGTTGTTAGGAAAAATATATAAACTAATTTTATGCCTATTTCACAGTCTTCCTTAAGTGTTGCAGTTTCCGAGACAATGAAATAGGAACTGTTCCGTTATACGTATATTTCATAATTTATATATCCAGCGAACAACAGGGGTCTTCCAAACACACGAGAATTTTAAGAAAGAATTAGGAGTGGTTTCTGGAACTTACATAAAGACTACAGAAATTTATTATCACCGATAAAAACTGCACGAAGCTACTTTCCACCTGAATTTATTGCTCTGCACTTATATAAATATATCAGTTATTTAACTTGGTCACTTCAGGACGATGCCAGTGTCGAGACAATACAGCCTCGATGGTAGGATGATTAATGAATATGAAGCGGTTGTTGCAATGAGAATTGGCAGGGGAAACCGAAATAATCGGAGAAAATCTACCAAAATTTCATTTCATCCACCACAAATCCCATATGGTTTGATCTGGGATTGAACCTCGGCCTCCTTTTTAGGAATCCGACGACTAACCTCCTGAGCTATGAAACAGTCACTTACTTAAGACAGAAATTTACATACAAGCTAACATGAATAAATACTAGAAAGTATCAGAGCTTACCGCAGTAAGTTATTAACATGAATAGTAGCATGTAATTTATAATACCTTCTACTTTGCGCATGCGTCAGATGACCTTATTTTAATCATATGAATGTTTATTGCGTATAACCAATCTGTTTGGACAAAGTGAAGAAAATAGGGCTTGAAATATTATCAACGTAATATCTTAATGGTTTTACACACTTCCTAACTATAAAACACGTCCTCTTGTTTAGCTTGTAGATTCCATATTCTGAAATTCATAACAAATTTAAAATATCTTTATTGTTGAATTTCATTTGTTTCAATTATAGCTTTCAGAGAAAGAGAATATGTCAGAAGCAAGATGGTTGCTGCTGCTGTACCATACAAATTATACATTGGACGATTTATTCGTTGATATTTACATTCCATTTCATTGCGAATTCTTGGTGGTACACAAAGAAGACGGCCAGAATTTTGTCTTCACAGAAGTGTATCGCGTAGACCGCTCCCTGCCTCTACGAACACACCAGTTCGCCAACCTCTCGTATCTTGCACGTGGACTTATTAAACGAAGACCAGATCTACAGGGTTTAGTTCTCAGATCTGCCGTAATAAACGCGGTAAGTTGGGGAACAAGCTTTGAACGTACTGAATGAAATTGCTGCATGTATAGCCTATGACTACTTCTGTTTCTTGCTAGGGATTCTACGCAAACTTTAAGAAGAAATTTGGAGACGAAGTTGTAGAAATCGGCGGATATTTTGGAGAAGTCTGGAACATCCTGCAGGAAGTACTCAACTTCACGTAAGCAATACTTCAGTCTACTTTCCATCCTTAAAGACAACTCAGAGGATCTATGAAATTTTATCTGAAAGATTTCGTGTTGACTGGAACTGTAGTTACGCAAATAATTCTTGCCAAGAACGCAACATATATTCAATTCAAATCAATGCTTTATCTATTTACGTACTCACTCAACAATCCAAATGCAATTATAAAGTAAGTACGAGGAAATAAGGAAACAGACGTACACAGACAAAGGAAAGCTAGGTAACTTATGTAATATAAGCAATAATATTTACATTAATATAATAACGCCAAATATTATATGGTTAAAAAATATATATACATATGTTTAAGGTCTTTCATTCTGGTCCGTCACACTAACAAATTAACAATCAAGTTCCTTCCGTCAAATGTGACACTTTTTTAAGTTTTCCACCTCGTCACCACCTGCCTTACATGTTTCGGCTCACCACGGAGCCATCATCAGAGGCATTTATAGTAGAAAAAGAAATCACCAACACACAAAACTTCACTTTGTTAAAAATAGCCACGTTCCAGTTAATTAAAATAATTACAATAGTTAAAATTGCCGAGAGTGTCGGTTCACTAAAGGTTTTCCACACACCACGGTAGCTTTCTTATTTAATTCGTCG
>NW_019732857.1:1866874-1878839 GCF_002891405.2 Cryptotermes secundus | reverse complement strand
ACACACGTCAACAACATCCCGAAGAAAAAAGACTGGGCCAAGCGGGAAAGAATTCTAGGAATTTTAAGAATTCTTACTTCAAATAACGAAACATAATTTTTACAGAATTAACGACGAATTAAATAAGAAAGCTACCGTGGTGTGTGGAAAACCTTTAGTGAACCGACACTCTCGGCAATTTTAACTATTGTAATTATTTTAATTAACTGGAACGTGGCTATTTTTAACAAAGTGAAGTTTTGTGTGTTGGTGATTTCTTTTTCTACTATAAATGCCTCTGATGATGGCTCCGTGGTGAGCCGAAACATGTAAGGCAGGTGGTGACGAGGTGGAAAACTTAAAAAAGTGTCACATTTGACGGAAGGAACTTGATTGTTAATATATACATATATTTACAATACAAAAATTAGTACGTTAATAATTGAGAAAACACAACTATAAAGTATTAATAATTAAACTAATAAAAGTATAATATGAACACCCGTATTTTTTAGATCAGTAGTCGAGGAAAAACTAACAACACCAAAATTAAGAGGTGGAGTGTCCTGACAACGCAACGTTCACTTTTGGTGATTTATATGCCTACTTAGTCGTATAACAAAATAAGTTTTGTGATAAATTACTTGCATTTTTATGTTGATTCCATGAAAGAATGTAGTTGTACATATTTACACGGGTACAACTTGTTTATGTTCGAAGCTGTGCCATTTGAAAGGTAAAGATATAAATTAATTCGCTGTTTTGATGGAGAAGTGAGTAAAGGAGATAAAGTTATGAAGGTTATAAAGGAAAGGAAAAAATGACGGAAAGAAGGAAGGCAAGAAAGGAATTATTTACCGCTGGATTACATCAGATCATTTCCATTAGTAACAAAGGATAAGAGTCAAATTATTGATTTCTTCCGTCAGAACCAAATTCTGCGCAACGAACGAGAGAATCTGGGGTTCTGATATGCTGAACGGCTCCTGGAATGGGCTGATCGGAATGCTAACAAGACACGAAGTAAACGTAGCCACGGCAAATATCATTGTTACTCCAGAACGGGTTGCCGTAGTGGACTTCCTCGCACCTCTGTTAAATATCAGGTGAGATGTGTGGAAGTATTTTGATCTTCTGCTGTTTGCCATTCCTGGTGTATTGTCCCTGTGCATAGAAATCATTCCTGAACCAGCCTGCAAATGGAACCCCGACGGTTCAGTAACTATCTCGACTCTCATGTATATGTTCGCGACATGTGCTTAGACATAATTTTGTTGCATGTATGAATATATCATGTGATGTTCTTATTTTATCGCAAGTTTGAATGGAATATGTTGTTTTTACTTCTATTCACAGGGTCTATATTTTGTGATTACATTGTCCTGTTGCACGTATGAATAAGTTCTGTAATAATATTGATTTCTTTGGCGTGTTGATATGTTATGATTCTTTTTGTTTCAGACATAAATGCATTAATATTTAAACTGCTTTTTGTTTGTATGAATTCAATTTGTGAATGTACTATTTTGTTACATACTTAAAATTAGTTTGGCACACTTCGACCTAGTTAATCCTTCTCAATCCCCTGACGAGATATCACGCTAAAGATCACTGATCTTCCTTACCTCTAAGAACTGGCATTTGTAAAGCTAAGCGAAAGAAAAGTATCCAAAGAAATATTATCAAATAAGATATTATGTCGTTTTGTACCAGAGACAATGCAGATATATCGTAAGTTTCAATCCTCATGGAACAATTGTAACAACGTGTGCATTAGAAGTGTAAAATTTTCCATTTGTTTGATGTTTCATTAGTAACGTAACAGGTAGTGCTGAATTTTTCTGCGGAGGATCGCAGTCATCAATAAGGCTGATGTTATGCCTGTAATTTCAATCAGCTTCAACTTCAATACATTTATGAGCTATAAATAAGCTGATCATGTGTATTAAAGTATTATTAGTAGTCCATTGATTGAGATTAGCTCTTTCTAAGTGGCCCAACTGAATAGGTGTCCTTTCCCTTCCTTCACCTGAGGACGGAAACAGATCTAGCGTTCGAAACGTCTTGTTTTCTATTCTCTAGAATATCGGACGATATAAAAAGTCCAAGAACCCAGTAATTCTGTGTGTTAAAAGTGAACTATTTTAAATATATAAATAAATTATTAAAATTACTGATAGTGCAGTCGGTATAGCGATTGGCTACGAGATGGACGGCAAGGTGATCGGAGTTCGAGTCCCGGTTAGGGCAATATTTTATCCTCTTTACGTCATCCAGACCGAATATGGGACCCACTCAGCCACCAATCAAATGGGTGCTCTTTCCGGTAGAGCAAAGCGGCCGGGGCGTGAAGTTGATGAGTCACTTCCAACTAGTGTGGAGTTCAAAAATACGTGGATCCATGTATCCACTCCTCCCTACGTCTCTATGGTATAGTCCTTAGTACAGGGGAACATTTACTATTTTTACACAAAAGCAGAAGGGCGTCTGTGAAAGGAAGAGGCTGGAATATTAGAATAGCAAAGAAAGGGCGGGGGGAGACAACGGAACATTTTCCAGCACCAAAGAGCTGCAATATCTTTGCTATAATCGTTGCAATAACTGTTCTGATATTTTCCAGGACGACGGTTCATATACGGAAACCGGAACCAGTTTCGAACTTCAGCAACTTAATGAGAGCCTTCGACATTGCACTTTGGAGCGCTCTGGTGGTGACTGTGGCAGTGTTGTCAACATGTCTTTCGGCGGTCTGGTATTATTTAAGAAGTCACTTAAAAATGAGTCTCCGTGATATTGTTAATGAATCATTTTTCCATATATTTGGAAGCTTCGTATATCAAGGTAAAAAATATTTTGTAATAAAATAAACATGAATCATCTTTATATCAGCGCACTAAAATTTCTAGTAAAATATTCTAAGAATAAAAGGATGGAACAGTAATAGAGCAGTTATTTATTTTGCTTAATTTTTTTTCCCTGGCACTACAGCCCCAGTGGGCCTAGGCCTACCTCCATGAACTTCTCAGTTCACTTCGGTTTTTCTCGATCTTACACATTCGGTAGGACTCCTTGGGCGGTGATCAGCTCGTCGCAAGGCCTCTACCTGTAAACAAACACAGAAAAACGCACATACACAAACTAAACATCCATGCCCTGAGTGGGATTCGAACCCACGATCCCGGTTTCCAAGCGAGCGAAGTCAGTACATGCCTTAGACCGCTCGGCTACCGTGACCGGCATTTTGCTTAATTATAAAGCATTATGTTGGAAGTGAAAAAAGATACTAATATGAACTTGGACAAAATTAAATAAATGGAACATGTTAAATCAAGCAAGGTACACACAACGCCAATACAAATAGAACGCACCTACATTTTGAGATAACAGTACATTACGGGTCATATCCAAAACGTTAACATACGTACAAATCAACATACTGAAACAGCCCCCAGGTTCATAACAAATCAACACAACACAGCTCTAGTCGAATAATGTCCACATCATGAGAGGCTAAAAACAGCGTAGATTCAAACTATCATACATCGGAACCTTCAGCTCAATATGATAAATTAAATTACGTATTATATCTATAATTTTATAACATTATTTTAACATTTTTAGTTATTTTATTCCAGTAATATTTAATTCTTTATTAGTATTATAAAATCCAGTATTCGTAATATAAAACGCCCTTTAATTACTTTTACTATATGTTAAATACAAATTCTTGTATGCTCTAATATTTCTAACATTTTTCTACCTTATAATTTTCATCATAACACAAAACACAATTTTCTACAGCTTTTACGATTTTTATAATACAGACGCATTGCACCACAATGTTGATCCATATTGAGATTTCAATTAACTTTATCGTATATATTATATATATATAGTGCCTGATAATGGTCCCATGAGGGCCGTAACTTGTAGCGGTAAACAATAAAATTCAATCTATGAGATATTGATTTTCCGATACCATTTTCTTTGTTGTGTATAAAAAATATTGACACGTAGAGCCAATTCATAAAAATACATAAATTAACATCAAGAGCAATAAGCTGCTTATTTACCGTAGTAATTTCTGGATTTTAAACTGAGAGGAAGGCCAGAAAATTGAGGTAGAGCAAAAGTTTTTTTTTTTAGACATTAGACCCAGCCGATTAATGCTAATTGAGAAAATAATCACTCTTCCTTCTGGGACTCTCACGAAACGTGTACAAATCTTGTGAATAAATTCGAGCGTAAAGCGTAGTGAACCACTGTGTTCTGAAGAGTTAAACTGGCAAAAAATAACAGATATGTTCTCCACCGTAGGTTCGAAGATAAACGCAAAGTCATCGGCGATACGTACAGTATCTGTGACGTCATACCTAACAGCGACGATACTAATGGCGGCTTATTCAGCAGTATTCATATCTTACCTCACAGTTCAGGACCTGAAGCTTCCAGTCGCAACATTCCAGGACCTCCTAAAGGATGGGCGCTACCGTTTACTTTCAGTTACCGGAACGGCCCAGCTCAACTACTTTGATGTTAGTGTCCATTCATTTGTCTTTTCGCACAATTACAGACTCAGAGGGGCCAAGCGCCTCCACGAGACATAGTCCTTCATCTGAAGTTAATATCCCTTAAACAGTGAAGAAAATCCCCACCTTTCATTATATTTAGTACCATGTTTATAAAAACATGTAAGTGGATCCTGAACTGTATCATTTGAACCCAATTCACATCCACATACTTATTAATTTATTGCCCATATCACTCGTATTCTTCCCATAGTTAAGACTAAGTCTCCAGAGTGGGGTTTCCCCTTATTTTTTGACTAAAATTCTTATGCATTTCTCACTTCTCCTTACGATCCTATTAGAAGTTCCTAGGAAATAACCAACACATATACAAGGGTAGATTTCTGTGTTGGTTATGTTGAAGAAACTTCAGTTTGTAGTACTGAATGTGTTCTTCCATTTCTTTGTACCCTGTAGTGCTCGTGTAAGTGAATTAGTATTATGTTGAGTGACAGTACCTGTGAAAGAACCGGAAAATCGAAGATTTTGAAAGAGGACAGATCGTTGGTGCACATTTAGCTGCAGCATCTGTGACAAAAACTGCCACATTATTGGGTTATCGAAAGGCACAGTTCCTATGGTTATGTCGTCATACACGACATCAGTGAAGAGAAACAATTGACATTGACAGAATGAGATCGTCGTACACTAAGAAGGGTGGTTTCGAACAAATCACAGAACTACTGCAGTACATGTGACAGGACAGCAGAACTGAATATTCTTCTTGAAGACCG
This sequence comes from Cryptotermes secundus, assembly GCF_002891405.2. NCBI lineage: Eukaryota > Metazoa > Arthropoda > Insecta > Blattodea > Kalotermitidae > Cryptotermes > Cryptotermes secundus. The sequence continues at coordinate 1,873,558 of NW_019732857.1, read as the reverse complement.
TGTTTCCACAAAAACTGGCCAAATTGAGCTTCACAATTCCAACATCCACATCGGGGGCTGCAACTGCTAAACCTCTGATTACTGAAAGTAATGCTTAGATGCGTAAACGGTGGTGTTACAGCCATAAATCCTGGACGTCAGACAACTGGAAACATGCATGTGATATGGTCAGATGAGTCATTCTTCACACTGTTTCGTACATCAAGAAGAGTATATGTCTGGAGAACGCCCAAGGAAGTCTACAGTGATTTTTGTTCGAGAGTGAAACACGGGGAGGTTCTGAGGTGGTTTGGGCAGCATTACCGTGGTACAGTATTCTCTTGGTCTTAGTATTGACCTTCATGACCGAATTACTGCAAGGAAATATGTGGACAGGTTGGGTAATCAGGTACATCCCATGACCCAGATGTTATTTAAAACAATGAAGAAGTTTTCCAAGATAACCATGCCCCCATACACACAGCTGGAACTGCTCAGTCATGGTTTGAAGAACATGAAGGTGAACTTCAACATCTTCCCTGGTCAGCACAATCACCAGATTTAAACATCGTTTGGCAACGCTGGTAAGTTTTGGAGACTTCAATGAGGAATAGATTCCCACCTCCAAAATATATAAAAAAATTACAAGATGTTTTACTAGCAGAATAGTATACAATTCTGCTAAAGACTCTTCAGAATATGTTTAAGTCAATTCCTCGAAGGACTGCAGCTATACTGTAGGCAAAATTTGGTCCAACACCCTATTAATTAAGAAAGGTGTACAGGATATGTAGTGTTTCTGTTACTCTGTCAAACGTCTGTATTTACGAGTAGGTGTCAGTGTAGATAGACTCGGAGGTACCACATCCGAGACAGTAGTTCAATTATAAATTTCGACAGTGAGTCTTATGATTATTTATCATAGTCACTTGTCATACGGACTCTCGTCACAATGTATTAGTCGTTTTCCAATTTCTGTATAAATGTATAAAACTGCACTCACTCTCATTTGATTCATTCACCACATCTTACACGTGTGTTACAGTTCAAATATTTGCGAGGGTACCAGATATCAGAAGCCTGTTAAGTTATTACAAATTACATTTCCTATAATTCAATTTGACAAGTAAACAAACGTATGTAGGTTTTGCTCAGCCTGCTAGAGTGGGTAATTGCCTGACGAAGTTGGGCCGCGCCATAGCTCAAGGTGTTAGTTTCTGGCTTCCCATCGCGGCGGCCCGGCTTCGGTCCCGGTCTGGTTAAGTGGGATTTGTGGTGGACAAAGTGGCGCTGAGGCAGGTTTTCTCCTAGTACTTCGGTTTCCCCTGCCAATCTTCATTCCACCAATTGCTCCATAATCACCCTCACCTATCATCTGGGACTGGTACAATAGGCCAGAAGTGGCCGCAGTACAAGGGACTTAGTCCCACCACACTAGCAATAAAAGAAACCTGACGAAGTTGAAGAGGAATCTATTGTACCCATCTTCGAGGTAAAATATAGAGGCAGTAAATTCCTTCAAAACATCGGCAACTCCTTAAATTGCCACATATTACCATACCCCTGTAGACTATAGTCAACATCTTCGTCACGTAATAACCCCATGTCTGAAATAGAACATAATTTTAATTTAAACTTATAGCACTAGATAACAGAAATACTTTAATTTCAGCAATCTTCGAATCCATTGATAAAAGAAGTATATAAGAAGCTTATGGAACCAATAAAGGAGCACATGTCCCGGTCTACGCTCGAGGGCCTTCAGAGGGTCTGCGCAGAGGAGCATATGGCTTTCGCTGTATTAGAGACAGGAGTGGACTCACGCAGAGGAGAGTTGCCTTGCAAGATAATGCGCTTACCAACCACAGCGATTCCCGCCACTATGGCCATGCCGATTACAAAGGGTAATCCCTACAAGAGAATTCTCAGCCGCTAGTAAGTACAACGTGAATAATGAGAATTCGCAATGTCATGTAGTAAAGAGAGAAATACTTAATACTCTCTAGACTGTCAATCCATCATTATATACATTCAAGAAAGCACATGTTTAGAGAGTATTTTAACACCGCCTCTGTGATCTAGTGGTCAGAGTTCCTGGCCACAGATCCAGAGGTCTGGGTTTGATTCCAGTCGCTACCAGATTTTCTGAGAATTAATGGGTCTAGAACGGGGTCCACTCAGCCTCATGAGGATAACTGAGGAGGTATTTCAAGGAAATAGCGTCTCCGGTCTATAAAACCGAAATTAACTGCCGTGGGGATTCGTTACGCTGACCACGCAACACCTTCTATCCGCTTAAGTTGGCACTAACTTCGTCGACAAGGGGCGCTCGCTCGGTCGGTATAGTTCGCTCGCGGACTAAAACCACGGAGTCTGTTTCCTTTTTCAAATGTAGGTATAGGATGATAATGTGACAATCAGCCTGGTTTGGAATTCTTTGTAATTAGCCTGTAACTGTTTTTTTTTTAAAGTAATGTGTCCTTTTCGTTGACAGAGGTCCAAATGGGCCTTTTCTTTAGGCTGCTGTTCATGGAGTGTTGTAGTGTATTTGACACGATTCAAAATATGCAAACCAGGCTAAATCGGACAATAGCAAAGGAATATGAAACATATTTCGAAGTATAATTAAAAATATTAGTTAAGTGTGTGTCTTCATGTCACGGTAGTTGCTAGACCGAAATAACATAACGAGATTGCCCAAAACGTAAGTCACTATCCGTTAACATTTTATTTCAGTTTCACAGAGCTCCGTCGAAGTGGCATTCTGACCAGGATTTCCAGCAAAACCATTCCCAAGACAATGGATACCGTCGAAGATATGTTTAGTGAAATAGGCTTCACGTCTCTGGTTCCACTATTTACAGCACTAGCGGTGGGTTTCATGGCAGCCATTGTGATCTTAATATGTGAAATTATATTAAAGTTCATGCTTAGCAAGGTGCGTTCTTGTACACTTGGTATCAAGAAATAGCGCGTGCTACCTCGACTGTTAAGATAAGCAAAATCATGAATTAGTACAACGCGATATGATGCACCTACAAACCGAAATAAACTGTGTAACAGTGATGCTCTTGACTCGTATTTTAGAGAAACTCAGTTCGAATCTTGAACAGGAAACTGACTAACCTGACTGAGAGGCCGTGCCATAGCTCAGGCGGTTAGTCACCGACTTCTCGGCCCGGATTTAAGCCCGGGCCGGGTCATGTGGGATTTGTAGCGGAGGAAGTGGCCCTGGGGCAAGTTTTCCCCAAGTACTTCGGTTCCCCTACCAATTTTTATTCCACCGATTGCTCCAGAATCATCATCGTTTTCCATCTGGGCCTAGTACACTACGATAAACAGTGGCCGCAGTACCAAATGAACTCAGTCCCAGTCCATGAGGAAAAAGGAAAACGTGACTTTAATTTTTCGTGGATTTTCTCAGTTTCTCCAGAAGAATGCGGCCGTAATACCTCGGTGTAGTTATGACTGCTTCATTACAATTCATTGTCCTACAATTTCATGCTCAAGAGTCTAGCTACCCACAGCATATTAGTAATACAGACCGCGGTAACCGGCTTCTCAACTAAGAGGCTCGGGTTCTGTCTCAGGTCAAATCATGTGGGATTTGTGGTGGACAAAGTAGCGACGGGGCAGATTTCCTCCGAGCACTTCGGTTTCGTCTGCCAATCTTCATTCCATCAACTTCTCCATACTCATCTATCATCCGGAGCTGGTACATTATGTTAATTAGTTGCCGTGTTATCAAGTTGATTCAGTCTCAACCTTCACAAAGGAACTAAAAACGAACTAGAAGAGTTCAGAATTATCTGTCATTTTTACTACGTGTACTCATCGCGTTGAAAGAAACGGTTACATGCCCAACTAGTATTCAGGAACGTACTGGGATCTCGGCCTCAGCCCGACTGTCCAAACACTGTTTTCGTGGTTTTGCTCAGTCCTTCCGGACGGTGCTATCATGAAACGAACCACAGTCGCTCCGTCTGAGTCCTTTGAAGTCCGCTGTACATATTCTTTCCCTCGTTTTGGTTGATATTAAATAACTCCACAGATTGCACAGCTTCTTTAACGTGCCTAGAAACCTGTCAGAATGATGAAAGTTAAGCTCCCGAATGACTTATGCCGATCGAGCCAAGTCGACCCATAATAGCAGTTCCATACATCTCCGCTACGAGGCGCTTCCTTCCGTTCATTTCTCCACTAACAGCAGCGACATTGTAATGTAGCGCACAATACGGCAATATCCTATACCAACTCTGCGCCGCTGAACCAACAAACAAAACACGCTTCCATGACGATGGAAACATCAGGGTTAAAGAATATTGGCATGATACCCTTTGCCACATTAATTGAAAGGAAAACACAATTTTAAGAATAAAATAATCATTCTCTTATTCCTGGTTTGGTATAATTTATGTCGTTGTACTATTCCAAACATAAGAAATAAAATTAATTCTCTAATCGTTTTTTCATTAATCAGTTACATCGGACGTTGCGAAGTATAGGCTTGCTCGTCTAAGTGAACGAGACCTTGAATATCCGTGACAGGCCAGATGGTTTCATGGTAGAATATTTAACTTTTATATATTCAGCTCTTTTATGAAAAGATGGGGTAGATATTTGCTCCAGCTGTATGAAATACCATCACGTTACCATTTTGAGCATAGCACAATTCACCCTACTCACATGACCGAGTGAGAGAATTTACTTGAATAGAAATGAGAATTCGCTGAATATGAGGCTCTCACAACGCTGATCATGAAGAGTAAAACTATTCGAGTTTAAAACGTTATGTAGTTCGTTAGAAGATGTGTATCGTTTGAGAGGAACGTTTTGCCACTATCTTCACAATATAAGAGTGAGCCAAGCAATAAATCAGCAATGAGCAGGCCGAAATCAGAGCATATTTTATACAAAAATCTAGAAAACGGCTCTGCTTAGTGCAGGATGGTGCAGTGCTAAGTGCATGACACTCGACATCAGTAAAACATAAGGCGGACATTTCCCCCACCCCCAAGAAAACATACTATGGGAATTATTTGTTTTTTTCGCTTTGTCCATCGACCGATAGTCTAAAGAACACTAAAGAACACAACGTTTCGGAAAGTGGATCTGTTTCCGAAACGCTGTGTCCTATAGTGTTCTTTAGTGTTCTTTAGAATGCCGTACGATGACCAAAGCCCAAGAATCATTTCATACTGATTGTCAAACACCATCATCAAAACTCTCCAGAATCTGCTGACTTAGTGAGCTGCATGAGAAATTTCGTCAATCGCCAATAACTAGGATCGAATCTGTTAAAAAGGAGAGTATTTTTGGATTATAAACGTCACTTTAACAGTCATGCCACTTATATATTTTCTTGCCATATTAAATTGTTGCTGAGGTGGGCAGGTCATGTAGCACGAATGGGGGAGACAAGGAATGAGTATAGGATATTGGTGGGAAAGCCAGAAGGAAAGAGACCACAGGGAAGACCAAGGCGTAGGTGGCTGGACAATATTATAATGGATCTTAGAGAGATAGGATGTGATTGAATGGATTGGATAGATCTGGCTCAGGATAGGGACCAGTGGAGAGCTCTTGTGAACACGGTAATGAACTTTCGGGTTCCATAAAATGCTGGAAAATTCTTGAGAAGCTGCAGAATTGGCGGGTCCTCCAGAAGGGCTCAACTCCATGAGTAAGTAAGTAAGTATTAAATTGTTGCTTCTAGTTCGCAGAGCAACTATATTATATTCGCATTATATTTTTGACCAGTTAAATCTAAGTTGTAATACGCTTCTGTTATTTGGTATTCTATTATGCCTATTGATGCGGACAAATTGAAACGCATCCAGCAGAGATGGACAGTCCTTTGCTTTAATCGGTTTTTCCTCGTGTCAATTACAAATGTGCGTATGATTTAAAGCAATGAAAATTGTGAACGCCTTACGTAAGGTGAGGTAACTTCTTGATGCCCTCTTCCTTGTTCAAATTTTATCCTGGTTCTCAACCATATTTTTCTCTTTTGAAAACTTCTGACCTACGAGTTCGTGGTCAAAATTTCGGAGACTTTTCTTTGTTCTGCTCTTCAAGTAAAAATTGTCCTTCTGCCGGTGCGCTTCAGCTGTTAATATTGTTTTTTTTTAATTCGCTTAGTGGGTGGTGGAGTGTGAGTCCACTCGGCACGGCGGCCACTGATTGGCTCATTGTAGCCTGCCCCGGGTGATTACGATGATGGAGAACTTGGTGGAATGAAGATTGGCAAGGGAAACCGAAATACTCGGAGAAAACCCGCCCCAGCGCCACTTTGTCCACCACAAATCCCACTTGACCAGACCCGGGATCTAACCCAGGCCGCCGCGGTGGGGAGTCAGCGACTAACCGCTTGAGCTACGGCGCGGCCACACTGTTAATGTTGTTTGTAAGGATCCTTATGTTTTTTAAACCAAAACTGTTTCTCTTAATCATATTTTAAGATGGTAATTTTTAATTAATAAAATATTAATTGTATTCAAGATATAAATGTGTGAATTATTGCCTAACTGATTAAAGTTACCTTACTTTGTCTTTTGTTTGTGTGTATATATATGTTTTGTTTCCTTCTCTTCCTTCCTTTTGGTTTATAATCGGTCACTGGGCTGCTGAACAAGCTTGTAACTACCAGTCAATACGAATATTGAATTGGAGAGAATTATTATTATTATTATTATTATTATTATT